>NW_005178774.1:0-6740 GCF_000350225.1 Chondrus crispus
TGTAGTGCTGTCTGGAAATTTCACGGGCCTCAATCATCTGGTACGCCACGAAGTACCCAGTGTCGGATCGGACCCGGCGTTCAAAGCGTACAGTATTTTGGAAAAAGAAAATACCTCTGCGCTTCGTATGGCGAAAGTTTGTGGGAAGAATGCCTTAGGTTCAAAACATGGCGTCGGCCATTGGAATCTCGATCCGAGCAAGCACAGCGTCCATGAAGCGCAGGTATAAGGAAGAGCGACCGCGCAGGGAGGAGTGACGTAGGGTGGAGGTGGGTATAGCGATGCGGGTGCGCCAATAAAAGGTGTGAATGGCCTGCAGAGGGTTTTTACCGGGCAACCTGCCCGCGTCATCGGCAAAATTATTTTCGATGCCTTCAAGGTCGCAGATGCCCACAGAGGAGAACCATTGAGCAGAAGCGAATAGGGATGCGTTATCGCGCATGGTTTTGTTCTGCAGCTCCTCGAGCGAAGAATGACGGCGGGCTACCCAAGAGGAATGGTAGCCCGGATGGAAGGGCGGTTCGGTAGGGTTGGTAACAGGGGGTAGACGAGGTACGGAAGGAAGACCCCGGGGCACTTCGGACTTGCGTGGAAAGCCCACACCCGGACGTTTACTGGTGGCACTATCGTCCGAGTGTTCCGAAGGAGAAGGAAGCATGGTATTTTCGTCTTACCCTTGCCAGAACGCCGCGCAGAGTGATTGACGGTTGGGAAACACGGTAAGGGACTGCAGGAGATTATACAACGGCTTGGCGCTGTACAAGGGCGCTCAGAACGGGGATATGTAGTGCAATAACGGGCTCTACACGGGGGTGGAACGAAAGGAAAATAATTGGATATGACAAGTAGTCCGGGTTGGGGGACACACGTGTGAATAATTGCACAGTTTTAATTTTTAAATATTTTATTTTATTTAGTTAATTAGTTGGCATTAATTTTGCTGACATTAGATTAGATCTAGGATCTAGCGCCGCGAGCTACTGTAGTGGCTCCGGCTGGGCAATATGTACCTTAGCCCGCTGATCACCAATTCAGTAAAAGTAACCCGAGTTGCCGGAGTTAGATCTCGCCTTCGTCGAAGACCGCTTCCGTTCACGCGACGCGCTTCACTTCTACGCTGCTAACGACATCCTTTATTGCTCGGGGTCCCCTTTCCTTATCCTTTTACCCTTTCTATATCTAATTCCTATCCTTTTCTTTCTCCACCTCAATTTTTCCCTTAACTGTGTTGGTTCCATCGGAGTCAGTCGCGACCGATCCGGGGTTGGTGTGATTGCCATCGGGCTGCACGTAGATTGTAGTGCTGCTACAGTGTCCTGTTCCGTCGGAAGGCCGTTGCCACGACGCCTCCTTCGAAAGTCTTATCATACAAGACAATGTTGGTACCACCAACCGCGATTGCGATCGCATTGATGTCGGTGTTTTGCCATCGGGCAACACGTTGGTGGTAGCGTTGCTACATAGTTACGTTCCCGTCGGGTAGTGCTAATCGAGCCCCCGTCGAAGATCATGAATTACACGCAAGGGGCTGAAGAAGATCATCGATCATTGGCCTTACAACCCAGCGAACCGCGGTTGCATTCTCGTACACGAGCCCAACCCGCCGTCGCCGAGCACTCACGTCTTCACAAGCCTCTACCACCATTATCCTCCCGGGCCGGGCATCTCTCCTTAACCCCCCATCGGAGTGGAGCTACTGTGGGCCGCAAGCTCACACAAGGGGAAAGGGAGTCTCTAACGCTCCGTAGCGCGTGCCATCGGCAGTGGTTGTTTCTGTTGCTGTTTTCCTTCGTTTTGTTTGACCGTCGGACTGTGTTCGCGGCCTGGCAGGCATATTGCACTACACCAACTCCTACCCCACCGACTTGATCGGTCAAGTCGGTCAGGTGTAGCCCGTGCGCGATCCCCTCGGCGGCCCTACGTTCGGGAGTGAGGATCGGGAGGGGGTTGCGCTTCGCGTATCCCACGACGGTGTGCTTCGGAAGCCTCTTTTCTCGTCGTGAGAAATTCGCGACGATGTCGTCGAAGGTCTGATTCGGTAGGACCTCCGCGACGCCATTCGTCAGCCTCACTCCATGTCGGTGTTGGAGTGAGGGCTTGCGTTCCAGGAACACGAGGCCCCTCCCCGCGGTTGTCACACGCACGTGGGCTTTTGACATCGCGGGGATGGTAACCCAGCGGGCGATTCGGATCGCTTGCGGGGCCTCCTCGCGTACGTCCGGCCGACCCGTGTGTCGCCCGTGTCGCCTGGTAGGGGGAGTCGGCTCTCCCTTTCCGTCAACGATGGCGACGGAACCGCCTTGGCGTAGCTCCATTCGTTGAGCTTCGATGCCAATACATCGCACGTGCCTATCGATGAAGGCTGTCCCGAGAAGGACTGGCACGGCGAGCTGGTCAGCGACTACAAACGGAATTCGGAACACCGTGTTCCTCAACCGGACAGCTAGGCGGACGACGGCCGAAAGCTTGAGCGGGTTGCTATTCGCGCCTGCCAATCGTGGCAGAGGTGCGTCGTGCACAACGTAACGCGTCCAATCGGAGGGAAGGTCGGCCTTCCTCACCAGATTATACCCCAAGCACGTATCATCGGCGATCGTGCCGGGTTTAAATGCATTTCCCTCTGTGGCTATCGAGCAGAGGACGTTGTAAATCTTCGACGTCATAAGGCAAATGACGCCGTCGACAACCTTCGGGGCGACCTTATCGGTGAGGTCGTTCCGCTGGAGCCTTCTATTTCGCCGCTGGTCCCGCCTGCGTTTCCTTCTCCCCCTTTCTTGGGGCGTTCGCGGATCAGTGACGCCCCTCGGATTACTCGAGTCCGTACGACACGGACCTTTCTCCGGCGACCTTGGGCTCGCGGGAGTCAGGGGGTCGACCGAATCTTTTCGGTCGTCGTTGCCCCCGTCGCCATCGTTACGCCTCACCGGGACGTAGGCTGTCCCGGTGTCTTGTTCTCCTAACGTCGGGCCTTCGGAGGCCTCGACGTGCGCTCTCTCCTGTATCGGCATTGCAGGAGCTCCCGTGTTCGCTCCCAGCAGCGGGGGATGTATTATCGGACAATACCCCCCGTGTCCTTGGCGAGCACGCGGGGTCGGGTCTAGTTCGTGGGGAAAAGACGGCTCACGCGACCGCGTGTACGTAACCGTCTTTAACCTTTTTTCGAACTACCCGTGCTATCGGAGCAAACCTCCTGACTATCGGCGGCCAGGTCTTCTTCTGGTAACCGGCCGCGTGGGTCGGGACGATTCCCCCACTGCGGCTCGGCGGCCGTGGCGAAGTATTCGGGTACTTCCGGGCCTTAACCTGCGGCGTCCGGTCGTCGCAGGATATTGGAGACGAAGCGAGTCGGCTCGCCTTCGTGACCCTCCGTGGGTAGAGGGTACGGATCCTCTACCCAGTCTTGCAGGTACATTATCGCATTTTGTACCTGTTGTGGTAACCGAGAACGGTGTCGGTCCCCTCTTTCTCCTTGTCGGGGGTACCTTATGTCCGTCTGCCGGTAGGCCGGTCGATCCCGAAGATCGACTTCGTTACGACGGTACCCGCCTCCACGAGGGGCGAAGCGTGCGCCCCCACCCGATCGGTTCGGGAGACCTGGACGAGCAGGACGGCCCTCGCCGGCCGCCTGCCGGAGGAGATTACGCGCACCGGGGCGCGTCTCCATCTGGTAGCGGTAGTTCCTGTACGTCGTGAACATTCGTTGTTCCGGCGACAGGAACGGGCACGCGTACATGGCATGCCCGTACGTACGGCATAGCCAGCACACGTACGCTCTGCCGTCCGTGGAGGCGAAGGTCGGCGCGCGCCGAGCCTCCTCATCGGTGAAGAGGGGCACGCGAGGCGAGGCGCTTCCCTTATCTCGACTTGAGATATCGAGCTCGGCAACGCGGGGGTCCGTGCCCCTTGCCACTCTCGGCGTGGCCGCGAATGCGGTCGCATAACTCGATGTCGTTCCGGTCGACATCGGTGAGGGGGAATCGTCCCGACCCGCGGGCCCTGCTCCTTGCGTAATGAAAACAGGGTCGGCCTGCCACTCATCCTTCCCGATATGGAGGGTCGAGGCGGGCGAACTTGTCGCGGCGGACTTCGTAGTCCTGCCAGCCCTCCCTGCCGGTTTCGAATCCGGCAGAGGTAAACCGCGCCGAGCCCGGTACGTTGTACCTTCCGCCGTGGCGATACGGCGGATGGTCGGAAGATCGGTCTTCTGACTGCTTGGAAGCCTTTGCACAGTTTGGGATACTGCGGCGCAGGTGGCCGGTGCAAGTCCCCGCACGAAGTAGTGCGCGAGGGACTGTTCGGAGAAAACTGCCGTGCATCGGAACGCGGCAGTCTCGAGTCGGTCAACAAACGTGCTTTCTGTCTCATGCGATTGCTGTCGCGCCGTAGCGACAGCGTCGTACGCTTCACCTAACACGTCGTCCGTGAGGTAGCGTTTCAAGAATTGATTCACGAGCCCCGGCCAGCTCACGTCGTCGTGGAGCTGGCCGGCGCGGAGGCCACGCATCGTATAACTCGTGTACAGGCGCTTCGCGTCGCGCTCAAGGAAGTGCGCGAGGACTCGTACGGCAACACCTTCGGTCAGGTGTTGCGAGTTGAAGGTGATCTGGATATCCTTTAAGAACGGCAGCAGCTGGCTCGGGTCGGTACCGTCGAAGCTGCGCATCGTGGGACGGATCCCACGACAGCTTTGGACGTACTTTGCGATCCGTCCCGCGTCACCCGAGGTAACGAGCCTTGAGGTGTTATCCAAGCGGTAATACGATAGTCAGCAACGGCGCTGAACTCTTGGATCATCGTATGTACCGGCTCGAGCCCGGGTTCAGCGGGACCCAGCGTGCCGAAGGAGGTAACCGGTAGCGTACGGACGTCTACCGGACCTGGATGCTCGGCGTAACTCGCCGGCGGGTAGCCGCCCCAGCGGGGATCGACGGAGAACATCGGTTCTCCGGATCCGCGGGCGGCTCCTCTACGGTCCTGTTCGTCCGCGTACGATACGCGGTCCACTTGCCGCCTACTTCCGGCGATGGGCGGCAAGGCTTGGGTCTCAGAAGCGAAGTTCGCGTCTATCAGTGGACGGCTTCCTTCTGCAGTCCGACTGGTAGCCGCACCAGTCGGACGCCAACCTTCGGGGGCGGCGGCGCTCGGAGGTACGGTACTACCGGGCCCTCTCAAGGGGGCATCAGGTAGCCTTTCGGCCATGGTACGTTCCATGTCACGAGCACGCCGACGAGTGGCGTTGAGCTCAGGGGAGAGGTGCGCGAACGCACCCAATTGCTCCGCGGACGGAGAGGTTCGGTCCTTGGGTCGCCTCACCGAAGTCGGCCTCTCGGGGCGTCCTTGCCCGGACGACCCGGGCGGGGCGAAGCGGGAGTCTTCGACGAGCAATATCCGCGAGTGTAACTCGTCGATCAGTGCTCGGAGATTCTCTAAGCACTGCGTCACTCTATCGAACCTCCCTTCACGCAGGGAGCGGAGTTCGGCCATACATCGAGTGTATACATGGTCCGATACATCGATCCGAAGGGAAGTACGGACTTCCTCGATGTATTCGGCTATGCGCTCTAACATCGCCGCCGTTCTTTCCTCGGAGAATCCAAGCGACGGTTCGCGGTCACAAGGACCTGCGTCGCCGTCGCCCGACGGGGCGGATGGGGACTGCACAGCGGCCGGACTCAGATCCGCCGCTTCGGAGCGGATCGAGGGCTCGAGCTCTTGGCTCATCTCGACGCGATCGGTTTGCGGAGGGAAGCGGAAGTCTTCTCGGAGATGGGACTCCAGGGTCTTCTAGGTCGGGAGACCACTGTAGCATAAACACCCCCGCGGAGAGGGGTGTATGCGTACAGTCCTGTAGACCTAGGATCGCCGAGAACGGGATGAAGCACCACTCACACACGGGACCGGGGGCTGGCCCTGGTACCACTGTGGTAGAGCGCGGTCGGGTCGGACGCGCGTACGCGCGAGCGGATCTACGCCTCGACGCCCCGGTGCGGTACTGGTAGACGATCCAGTACCGACGGGCGGAGGCGGATCCTGGCTTGCTCGCGGGCTGACGCGTCCTTGCCCGCGCGGACCCTTACCTAGAACGGACTAGAGTCGGCCGGTCTTTCTAGTAGAGTAAGCGGCAGAGCTGACCTAGACAGAGAGTCGTGGACAAGCTCGTGCTTGTCCTTTTCCTCCGTCGTCAGTCGCTCGCGTATTTAATGTACAAAGTATTCTATCATAACACTACAGTACCGATGTACTGTAGTGGGCTACTGTAGTGCGGGTCAGCCTGCACTGTAGCGCTGTCAGGCATCGGGCTGACAGTACACGTGCGTGTCGCGCACACGTGTGGGTCCGTACTGTAGAGCTCGGGCTCTACAGTGCGGGATCCAATCTAGATCTAAATGTAGTTTGCCGTTATACCACAGGAAGCAGTTTCACGATGCTCCTCAAGCTACCAATCCAAATAAGATACCTGGCAACCTTCAAGGCATTGTTTTGAAGTCGCAACTTTATGGAAGAGCCAAAGAGATTTTTAAGCAAATTCCTTCTGATACTATCACCGCTGATGACGGTGCACTCGCAGTTGCAAAATTGATTCACAAAGTGGACCCGCTTTCCAAAGTTTCCGAGTGCTATGAGAGATTCACGGGGTTACTGCAGACGACAAGAGGATCAAATGAGTCTCTCAAAAACTTTGAGTCCAGATTTCTCGTCCTTGTTTGCCGCTTCAAGGATACATGTGATACCCATGATGC
>NW_005178775.1:0-6724 GCF_000350225.1 Chondrus crispus
AAGCATCAGGCTCCGCGATAGTGGCGGCTAAGTTCCCTGTCTCTTTAAACTGTGAGACGAACCACACTGATGATCATCAGTCGTGGGACAGCAGACCGATTACAAAAATGTCTCAAGACCAAGGACGACGACAAACTGTCCCGCCTTCTTGACCCAGCCAACAACCGTCCCGGAGCCCCCCGTGTCGTCAAAGCGGACGAGGACAAAATCATTAAGCAGCGCATTAAATATACTGCCTCCCGGGGATTTGCAATTAACAATTATACATTGCGAGCTATCATGGCTCGCATTGCCAATGATGGTCGACGCGGTTTTCAGACGAAGGACAACATGCCCTCCCCGGACGTTATTCGTACCTGGAGAACCCGAAACAGGGATATCACGTTTCCAACAGCCGATCCCACGAATCTTCTAATCCTAGTTACTCCCCGACTCCTCTAAATCTCCGAAGCACTGCGAATCCCTAAAGTACAAAAACCATCCTACTCCTTACTCCTGATCCCCTGCCGGCCTGTGATCAGTGGCCTCTGATCACAGCTCCCCAATGATCACCGGTCCTAACTCTCAAAATTTGCGCCCCAATTTGCAAATTTTATACAGCAATGACGATGTCGGACGACACCCCCTGCCGGCCTGTGATCAGTGGCCACTGATCACAGCTCCCCACTGATCACCGGTCCTAACTCTCAAAATTTGCACCCAAATTTTGCAAATTTTATACAGCAATGACGGTGCACCGGTTGACAAGGAGAGTGGGTGTATGGTGAGGGAAACGAAAAAGTTAAGGATCAGACTGGCTGCGGGAACTAGAGAGGTGTAGGGACACGGACCTCGAAAGGCGGGGATACATAACGAGCCCCCTTGCAACAAGCCCACAAAGGTAGCAGACCTGAATTTTGTTTGCAATAACGATACAGTTTATATGTCGCAACTACGGATATAGAGGCCGGCGCAGAGCTTATAGTCAGTGCATAAAAGTATGCAGAGCTGTGTGGTAGTACTAAAAACTGTTGAATAAAGACCAGAGTTCTTGTTCCGCGCATATACTTATGCCTGACGTGGCGGATACCCTTCCTTTCGCCCCCACACATGATAAATTCCACCGTCTGGGAGACTCCTGTGTTGTACTGCTGAGTTTGATGTGCATATGAGACACATATGGTCGTCGCTTTCGGCGCTGTCCTGCTCGCAGTAGTGCATAACTAATGCCTTTCGAACGTAGCTTCCAAGCTCAACCAGCGCTCTTCTTTCGTTTCGTTGTTGTATCATCACCCCGTATCCATCTTCTTCAGCTTCGCACTCCTTCACTGCGCAATATCGTGTTGTTTCTTGACTTTCTTTCTCACGAGCGTCCAGAATCCGGACTTGAACCACGGCTAGCACCATCCAGAACCTTCTGTCTTCATCATGCTCAGAATCATTGTTCTCATGAAGAGTGAATGTGAGATCAGGATCTGCGGTCGAAACTACAGAAGAATGCAAGGCTTGAATCACGCTCCCATAAGATATAGTGGCCAAAACAGATGTCTGGTCTCTTTTTCGCCCGTCTGTTATTTTGCACCACTTGGCAGTTCCATATATCTGTACGGTTACGGAATTTCCATGGTCCGGCCGGCCACTTCTAAGACGTAGCTTTTGTTTCCATAAATGCTCTAAAAACTCCCTTGCTTTCAAAAGAAATGCAAGGTCAGTTGATTGGAACATTTCCGAATGTTGACCTCCGTCTGCAGTGTTTCCGAGGTTCATAATTACTGAATTGTCTACGCGCCAGTCCTTCCTACTAAGAGACGACGATAAGAGTCCTTTCCGATGTAATCGAAGGTTCTGCAGAACAGGAGTTGGGAAGCAGTCCTGAAGCTTTTGTAGAAATCTTCCCGCATCCTGAAGCCCAGAACTGTCGTAGCCCAAGAGATTTAAAACCGACTTCGCTGTCTCAAAGCTCCAGCCGTTCTCACTAGTGTCAATGCCTTCAGTTTCAATTGCCAGACGAGTCTTCCAGTCGTTGGCAAGACGATGTTCCATAGCCTGTAATTGTGAGTTTTTCATATTGGATTGAGCTACCCCCCTCTTCAATGGCTGATGAGCGCTTTCAAACAACAACTCTTGTACATGTCTTACACTACCGAACAGTGGCAATGTATGTGTGAAGAACTCCAACAATCTGTGAAGGTTTGGTTTGTCCAAATGAGTGGAGGCAAAGCTGTTTGTGCGACACAGCTTATCTACTCGAGATAGGTAACGAAGTGCCATATTACGAATCTCCAGAAGTCTCTTGGTTCCTCCTTCTTCATTGTGTGTGTCTAATGACCTCTTACCATCTATCCTTGAGTCCGGAAAGTACTGTGTTCTGCTCACGCGAGAGGAAAACAGGTCGAGGAGGTCGAGAGCTTCATCGATAGTAGCACAGTTTCCGCTCTCTCTCTCGCCTGTGATTTTGTTCACGTACCAAGCACTCTTCATCGCCCGTGGTGCTACCAAGAGCAGGCAGTACATAGACGATATCGTCATTGAATGTAGCACATGCTTGTCATGGTTGATTAGGCTCTCCTGATATATGAGATAGCCATCCTTCAAAGCCATCTTGGCAATTGCCTCGGCATCTTTGCGTACATCTTTTGGTAGCAGTGTTATACAGAGATTCATGATGTCGCGACCAATCCCGAGGAAAAGATGATCGGGAGCCACAACGCATGAGCGATACGAATCGAAAACAGAAGGAACAACCGGTTTGCTACTGCCGAGTACACGAGGCACACGAGCGCGAACTTGTCGCAGTTTCTCAGAGAGTTGATGAAGTGCCTGCAAACTTGTCTCAAACGTATCTGCGTCATCCATTCCGAGGGCTTTCAACTCTTCCCTGGATAACTTGGATCTCCTCAATGCAGTAGCCCGGTTCTCATCTCTCGCGAAAGATGGATGGTCGGAATGGATGCGGGTTGTGTAACAATACTTGCTTCCTTGAAATCCAGACTTGTCGTACCTACCATAGCTGCATAAGTGACATGGAACATTGGAGCAGTGCCCTAGTAGGTCCAAAGTGTGGGACACTGCAGGATAGTCTCCAACGTACCCGACGACATCGAGAAAAAGAACAACCTTCTCTCCTTTTGCAGTGGTCATCTCAAATCCCTTTTCTGTCCCCTCAATGATATCATCAATAACTGCCGCCAGTACCTCGTTTGTAGATACCCCTGGAGGAGTTAGCCCGATAGGTCTGATGGCTCCTGCTCCATTGCGGTTCTCCGGAGCCATACCTATTGGCAGCATGTATACACCACCCATGCTTCCTTTCTTTCCAATGTACGGCGTAAATCCATCAGAGTACAGAAACATTCTATACACAACGTACTTTCTTCCATCTTCCAAACGTCCACTGCTTTCCGCATCGACGCGATGACCCTTGTTCATTGGATTATCATCGGCAGATACTCGTTTCACTACGGTTTTGTCAAACATCTGGTTGTAAACGCCCTTATTCGTTCCGGTGAGATTCGAAACATTTCTTTCAGAAGATACAACCAAGCTGGTGGCGTAGTCGTCATCACAGTTCTGTCTTCTCCACATCCTATACACAAGGAAGGGTGTTTGCGTTGGTTCTTCCGAATCTTCGGCGTCTGGCTGTCCTGGGAGTGCAAGTTCGACGACCATGTCACTGGGAAGGAATGCCCGAGATTCTGGTCTCTTCGTCTTCATCGTTTTGGTACGCTTTGAATTGGACTCCGCCTGCGGTTCTGTCCAGTTTGGCTCATCGTAAACAAAGAAGGAAGATACAACTGCATCAAATCTCATGTTCGTTGAGGACGTTACTGCAAACTGGGCTTGCATCAATCTGCCCTTCACCGCGTCACTTGTTTCGAACGTAATGTTAAGAAGGAGCCCTTTTCGCAGTTTCACTGTCACACCATCTTCGGTTGGAATCCGATAAACAGATAGACTCCCAGCCCTATCCTTGATTATTGGAGTGTCCTCAATATCCGAGAACCTCGGTATCTCGATTGACGGATCCATATCATGCCGTCTTCCTTGCACCATCTCCCGCAATTTTGCTGTCGAAAAGTCAAGTTTTGCCCAGTTGCTCGGTCTTACAATCATGGTCGGAGCGCTGTCCTGTGAGGTATACTTTCCAACGCCAGCCTTCGACCCAGACTTCGACAAATCCACAGTAAACATTTCTACATGACAAGGAACGAAAAAGTTGGATTTCGCAAATGGACGAACACGTCTCTTCAGAGTAGATGTACTTGGCAGTTTGAGAGTGAGCTGCCTTTCATTCGGTCTCCAGTTCCTAAAGTTGGCAAGTGTCTGATACGCAGTCTCGCTGAGACGCGTGCTCCCAGTTGCTGTTATTAGTGATGCAATATTTGTCCAGGTCAATCGAATTCCACCAGAAGCGCTTTCGAACATGCTGTCTATCAGCTCCTCAGACTCCTCAGCTTCGTAGGCATTGTCCTGCTCAACGCTCAATCCAATGTCTAATCCAGAAATTCCTTCGCTTTCTTCACAACGGATCGTGTTATTCCGTTCGGGGTGAGGACTTGATGGAAGTGCCTCCACACCGTCATGCATGACGCCTTGGTATTCTTGGAGGTCGCTTAAAAGCCCGTCTTTCAAAAGGGAAGCGTAGGATTCTGACTGACCGTCTAGTAACATGAACCCATCTCCTGGACGTTTAGCTGGCTTTGTAGACAGTTGCCTACATGGCCTTGCTCTTTTTCGATTTCTTTCAAGCTGAGGTTCAGAAGAAGATGGTGCGTGCCCATCCGAAGTAGTCCCTTGTGATTCAACATCTTCGGAACGCTTTGCATAAGGTCCGCGTTTTTTAAGAACCCAACGACTCTTGCTTTGACGCCCCATCTGTGACAGTTTCGACCAGGTCCGCAACTAGAAGTGGGGCTGAAGTGAAGTTTGGCATGGACCTCGGCATTAACAAGATTTCAGCAAGCTTACTGCTCTACAGCCGAAAGAAGGTCTTTTGTTACATTTGGCGATGCATACGGTTGTGCCGTTAATATTAAAGCTTGGTTCAATGAATAGAAACGGTAAAAAGGATATGCTCCTACTCGCATTTTGATGTGATGCCGCATGCAAAAGCTCAATGAATGGCTGTCGTTAAGGACAGCCATGCCATACCGAATTCGGTAATTTCAAATTGAGATTTCAGTACGACACGTGCCCATGAACAGTTTGAAATATCTAGGTACCGGTTTTTTCTGAACACTGCATATATATATGCAGCAATATAGTTCCAGGACCAGATCCAACTCTCCGCACGCCCGTCGTCCGCAGTCTTGATCCACCATGCATCCCGTTTTCTGACAGTTTCCTTTCTGCGAGTTGCGTGTTCGGTTGAGATATCATCCACACAGTAAGTGAAGCTACTTCTCCCACAGTCTTGACCCACAACGCATCTGTTTCTCTAACAGTTTCCGTTCTGCAAGTTGCTTGTCTGTTTGAAATATCATCCGCAGTAAGTGACGCCACTTCTGCCACAGTTCTGACCCACCACGCATCCATTTTTCTAACAGTTTCCTTTCTGCTAGTTGCGTGTTTGTTTGGGATATCATCCACAGTAAGTGACGCCACTTCTCCCATAGTTCTGACCCACCACGAATCCATTTTTCTAACAGTTTCCTTTCTGCTAGTTGCGTGTTTGGTTGAGATATCATCCACAGTAAGTGACGCCAATTCTGTCACAGTCCTGACCCACCACGCATCCATTTTTCTAACAGTTTCCTTTCTGCGAGTTGCGTGTTTGGTTGAGATATCATCCACAGTAAGTGACGCCACTTCTGCCACAGTTCTGACCCACCACGCATCCATTTTTCTAACAGTTTCCTTTCTGCTAGTTGCGTGTTTGGTTGAGATATCATCCACAGTAAGTGACGCCACTTCTCCCATAGTTCTGACCCACCACGAATCCATTTTTCTAACAGTGTCCTTTCTGCGAGTTGCGTGTTTGGTTGAGATATCATCTGCAGTAAGTGACGCCACTTCTCCCACAGTCCTGACCCACCACGCATCCATTTTTCTAACAGTTTCCTTTCTGCGAGTTGCGTGTTTGGTTGAGATATCATCCATAGTAAGTGACGCCACTTCTGCTACAGTCATGACCCACCGTGCATCCCCGTTTCTGACAGTTTGCTTTCTGCGAGTTGCGTGTTTGGTTGAAATCTCATGCGGAGACACGAGTGCGCTGCAGACGTTTGGTAAGTGAGCGCTTTCTCTAGGCAATGCCGTTTTGCGATTACCTACAAAGCTGTAACGTAAGTTCGCACATTCTCTAACACATTGAAAGTTTCGAAGAACTGTTCTGACCAAGCCTCACAGCGTTCCTTGTCTCACTGCAGGTCAACCCGCCCGTCTTCTAACTCAGGATCTTGATGCTCAGTTTTTGCTCAATATGATCGGCCAGCTCGGAGAGGGCCAACATGTTCTGAGTATCGGGCACGACACCACTGCGACAGGCCAGGTTGGTACCGATGCCGCCGAGCAAAATGCGCTCAAAGCGGTCCATCTGACGAATGAATCCAAGCACCTCGCCTGGCATGATGCCCTCGCGCAGATCGCCCATCTCGACCATCAGCAAAACATGATGAACACAGTCCAAACGATCGGCAGCTGCAGATAGCGCCGCAATGGTTTCCAACTCACTCACAAAACTCAGTGATGCCAGGCTGACAACAGTCGACGCTTCGCCAAGCATCGGCGCGCGCTGCATCCAGAT
>NW_005178776.1:0-6650 GCF_000350225.1 Chondrus crispus
AACATACGATTCAGATTTGTTGAGTACCTTGGAAGCAACGAAACATTTTCAGGAGGTAGATCGCAAGAGGCTGAGTATGTCTTTGATGAACTTGGATATAACTCGGCAGTTTGCCGCAAGCATTTGCAAGGAGCTGGGGATCCGGGATACGTTTGACGAAAAAGTACTCATGGCGGGGGCGTTGTGCCTAGAAAGTGAAGCCAGTACGCAACAAGTCGAGTACGCCGAAACCATGTTTTTTGAAGAGGATGGGAGAGCAGACGAAGACGCGGAATGGCGACATACATTCAGTCACCACATCGCGTACTCTATCCACCATGCGGACAGAGACGACAGAAACGTCGCCGTATCGATTGGGAAATTTGAAAGGGATGGAGAAAGCGTAGGCAGGAGGCACGCAGATTGTGAACAAGATTATGTGTTTGTGCATATATCAGACGTAACGAGATACATCGGTCATGACCTGAACAGTCTTCTGCTGAGCGGAGCGATGGAGAGAGGGCGGACGCAGTTCTTGCCAACGGGAAACATGACGATGCTCCCAAAAGCTATTGCGAGAATGGCGAGTCTGGCAGGGTGGCGGGGAAGCTGCACCCTCACGGTACGTTTCCCAATTTCGAATGGCATGATCAACGATTCGGATTATCACATATGCTTATCTCGCATCTCAAAGCCGAAGATACTGTCGTACGTGGAGGCTGAAGAGCAGATACAATCAGAGGAGATGAACGATTTGAAGCGTATCTATAACCTGGTGAACCAAACATTTCCTCAGGCAGTGGAAGAAGAAGAATACGTTGACTATCACGAGTTGAACGTTGATGCACAAGAACACATGGGGATATCTGTGTCGCCTCGGGTGCGCACCAAAAGGGCGTCCGTACTGATTTCGTCGATGGAAAAGGCGGCAAACATCGCCTGCGCTAGGTACGCCGAAGACAGAGGCGTGCCCATGTGCTTTTTGAACCAAATGGCACCCGATGACGTGAATAGTGTTCCAAGTTTTGTGTTCTGTGCAGAGATCCTCCCTCACCACGTCCAGGATGAAGAAGCCTGTGCTTTGATTACCTCTCCAGTCCATCGTGGGCCAGATCTGATCAACCACATACAGCTGAAAGCACAGCTACGGAAGGATGCACAGCGACGAACACGCAGATATCTTACAAGAGAGAAAATCATGGAGGAGATTGAGAACAACAACTTCACACTCAAATACCACCGTGGCATACAGATGGAAGACAGAATCACGCAGTATTATACGCACAAGTTTCTGAAGGGCCAAACTCAAAAGACGCTAGTGGGGACGATGTTGGGGTACCCCTCGGACGTAACAGATTTGAATCCAGACACAACGCGCATCAACGATATGCAGGCATCTGGATGCCGTTCCTTCCAGAAATGCCTCGTGCAATTAGATAGCAGTGGAATTCGCATTTTCGTGATGCTTCCGTGTGGAATCGCAGCAGGATCGAAACTGAATCTGTCGTTGTCCTGGATTTGCCCAGACAGTATGCGTCATGATGCATTTGCTACACAAATGGCAATGGATGTTACCGGATAACCACGCGATGCAAGCCGAGGCCCAGTCTTTGGGCAGAAGTGGAAAAGTAATATACGCACAGGGTAGAACCAAGTTTTCACAGATAATTAGGAGATATTCCCTTTTATAATATAGAGTAAGGCATATTCCCTATACCCAAACGACATTACAAATTACGATGAAGTACTGTGGGAATGGAAAAAGCAATTAGCACATCACCAAGTACTAAAGAATATTACAATTAGCAGCAATAGTCCTGTTACGCAAAAGTAATACTAATTCACCCCGAGCCCCATTTTTATAAAAAGAAACATTTGGAAAACATTAGTGTAATTTGAAATATTCAAATGGAATTTGCAATTTTTTAAATTAATGTAATTTCAAACAAATGCGATTAGCAGAAAAGTGGGATTAGCCCATCGTGGGATTAGCAGGGATTAGGGCGAATCCCGCGAATCCCGTGAAACCCATAACTAAGAAGTATACAAGTTTAAAAGCAGAGCAGTATAGAAGTACGAAAGCAGAGAAGTATAGAAGAATGGAAGTTTAGAAGTATAAGAGTATGATAGTATAGAAGAATAAGAAGTATAAAAGTATAGAAGTTTAGAAGCAGAGAAGCAGAGAAGTTTCGACACAGAAAAGCAGAGAAGTTTAAAAGCAGAGATGTATAGAAGCACAGAGGCAGAGGCGTTTGAATGCAGAGAATTATGGAAGTATAGAAGTTTAAAAGCAGAGCGGTATAGAAGTATAGAAGCAGAATTTTAAAAGCAGAGCGGGATAGTTGTATATAAGTTTAGAACAGGGAAGTATGGAAGAATAGAATTTTAAAAGCAGAGAAGTTCAGAAGTGTAAAAGTATAGAAGGATAGAAGTTTAAAAGGAAGTACGACCACGGTAGAGTACTGTACGGAGGGGGGAGGGGGGCGCAGTAGAAATAAAAAATGCGTGGGCATTAGCAACGCTGACCTAGAATACCGTTTTTTGTTAAATTGTTGTACAGCTGGTTAGCAGCCGCCGAAAAGACAGCCATGAACCTTCTTCTGGCGGTGCATCCCGACGGTAGACACTCCACGCCCGTTTTGGAAGAGGCCATTCAAGATGATCTTCCGCCGATAAACGAGGTGTTCTCTGCGGAAGCGAGGGACGCTTTTAACTACCTTCGCCGCGTGACCGACATGTACAACTGCTTTGAAATGCCAGAATTGGTACTTGCGGAAATTGACGTCTCATTTCGACAAAACGGAGAGTACAACGTAATCATTTGGATGGCGACCGCACTGTACACTTTTGGCAGTAGTGAGATCAATGGGATGCTTGGCTTCTACGAAGAAATTTATGGAGGACATGTAGGAGTATTTGGCGAAGACAGTGATCAGAGCATGGAGATGGATGATATAGATGACGAAGAATTGGATGAAATGCTAGAGCCAGTTACTCCAGAAACGCACTACTAATCAGTCTGTTGCGAATAAACACGATCTGGCTCATTGCTTCTCACTGTTTATTTTTCATACGTTCTAGCTGCTTGCGCTCTCCCCCTCCATCCTTCGCTTTTTTTTGGTCTGGCGGTTGGTTGCTCCTGGTGCGGGATGCAGTACAGTTCTTCTTTTTCTAGATGTAAGGGGCAGTAAAAGTGGACGAGTGCCTGTGTGCCTGCATGCAATACCTACCATTGAGTCCATAGTCTAAAGTACCGATCTTACTTCAATTGGTCTACATGTTTCGAGCAGCAGAGGGGGCTGCCCCTAAGAAGTGTAAACGCCCGCTATGAGAGGTGTTAGCACTAGGTCCTTCCTAAGCGAGAGACCTGGACCAGTGTATTCCGTCATCCATGAGACTCCGTCTCTGCTGGTAACGCTAAAGTACTTGTCGTTTGAGTACAAATAAAGCAAGCCGGTTCCGGTGTCGTGCAACTGACCGCGCATCCATGGGCCCGTAGGCAACGGCTTGGTGATTTCAAAGACTCCTGTCATCTCCTCCATGCAAAGAAAGTTGACGGTGCCTCAGAACAACTGGAACGAAGAGGCGTAAACCGGGATAAAAGCTAGGAGAGCGTCGAGGGGAAGTCTGAGATACGTGGCAAGACTTTGAATGTCGCACTGAACGATTCCGCCTGGCTTGTCGATGAAACCAAACATTTTGCCTCCATGCCGCTCCACAGACTGCTTTGATTTAAGCAGACGTGACAGTATGCGATCGAAGGATGGAACAACCTCTTTTTGAACAGGTACGGAAGAACCCACCTCGAAGACGATCCAACACACCAGCAGGGTAGTCTTGATCGTTGACGTGCTGGACCAAGTGAGTACCGCGCATAACCCAAGCTCCTTGAAACATGTCATATTGCTGTACTACCTCATCATCAACGTAGATGGGCCAAGACTGAAATCTGACTCCTGCTGGATCCCGAAAAGAATCCGTTGGGATTTCATGAAAAGGAAGGTGGGAGATCTGGTTTCCAGGAGACGGAGAGCAATTTGTTGACCAGTAGAAGAAGTGGCCACTGTGAAGTCTTGCGAGGGCAACATTGCGGCCACGTTCAGTTGCTCTCCAAGTCTGCGGGAAGGGAGAGGAGATGTAGAGATCCCCCTTGTCGACGCCACCGGGCCCTAAAAGCGGGGCGTGAGGTTTGTACTGCACGTACTTTGCGTGCGGATTGGGAGCGAGGGAGCGAGGTTAGTGGCGAGGGAGGTCCTTTTCTCCATGGCCACCTCCCAAGTAGACCACGTGGCCATCGGGAAGAAGCTCGGATAGATCACCTGCTTTCTTGACGTTAATGCACGAAACGCGCCTGTTGGGAGGGTCGGCGGGGGCGGCGGGAAGAGTGTTGTCGTAGAGGAGGTTTCCTTTTAGCTTAGATGAGTGCCTGTAGTAATAAGGACACCAGTTGTCTGCCTCGACCTCGGGCAAATTGCCGAACTTGGACCTTGATATGTCGGTCTTGATGTAGGCGTTCGCGCAATCAAACTTTCCGTCGAGACGAAAGCCCTTGTCATCGAGAGCCCCGGTAAACGCTTTATATAACTTGATGACGGCAGCGGAAAGAATGATATGACCACTTGGCGTGAATACACGGTCATCGGTGGTGAGGTCGGAAAGCTTGCGCAATTGGTATTTCCTGCTGGTGCCATGATAGATCCAGACGTTCTTGCCTTCAACCTTGAGGCTGGGATTGCCTTCGTCTAGATGCAGAGAGGTACTGGAGCTGTCCAAGTCGTCTGCGTGGCCGCCGGAGAACATGGTGTCGATTTGATCATGAGCGGCCTGGCGTGTTGCAGCGTGGCTTGCGTACCTGGGCATGTTAAGACTTGAGGATACAAACCGAGGGGTGAGGACTGAGGCGAAGCGAGGAGAACGAGCAGAGGCGGAAAAGCATGAGGATATTGGGAGGGCTCGAAGGGGCAACTTTGAGATCAACGAGGAGGGGTATCTATTTATAGAGCCCTATGTTTAGTTCTGGCGTCAGTTCCCGCGGGACGATACGTTTTTGGCACATGTCAGGGTCGATACGTAATGACAAAAAACGTATCGTCCAGGCCTGATTCGACGTATGTGCGATTTTGGTACTGTCTACGGTATATGGCCCAAAACGTATCGTGCCGGGCGGTTTTAACGGCGACAGTTTTCTGGTGGGACGATACGTTTTAGGCCGATTTACACGGCGGCACCACCATACGCGCTGTATTTGCAACATTGCTGTTGGCAATTTCTGACTAAAAGTTTACCGACAGCGGCGCACAGCCAATAAAATGTCAGGGCGCAAAATCTAGTTTTAGCCGTGTGCGATTAGAGGCGCATGAGCAATATTATTAACTTCATATTTTATCACGTACCATGTCCCTCGTCTGCCAAGATTGTCAGATGCTCAAAACGTATCGTGCTGGGGGGGCAATTACAGCAGGCAGATTTAGTGGCAGGGCCTTATACTGCACTAACAGTGTCCTAATGCGCATGTACGAATTACACAATAAGGCATAAGGTAATTAATTTAATTTATTTGAATTACACAATAAGGCGGAGTAATTTATGTCCTGAACATCAAAGCTTTCTAAGTTATTTACTGCGCGAAATTGAAAAGCGCCGTATGCAGGTTTCGATGATCGTTGCCTCAACGACGCATTTTGGACGGGTGTGTCAGAGATGCGTTGGGGAGGGTTATTTCTTTTATAATATATATATTCGGTTATAGTAGTAAGGGAGTAGGATCGTAGGTGAAAGTGGTCGTAGCGGATTAACGGATATAGGGTTGGTGGGATTAGCGGATTAAGAGATATTGGGATTAGGGGATATTCGGATATGTGGATATTGGGATTAGGGGATATTGGGAGTAGGGCGTATATATTATATATTAGGAATTTAGGGGAGTAGGGCGTATATATTATATATTAGGAATTTAGGGGGTTAGGAAGGTAGGTGAGTTAGGAGGGTATTGTGGGTTAGGAGGGTATTGTGGGTTAGGTGGATTAGAAGGATGATGTGGGTTATGTGGATTAGGTGGATTAGGTGGATTAGGTGGATTAGGTGGTTTAGGTTGATTACGGGGTTTAGGTGGTTTAGGTGGTTTAGGTGGTTTAGGTTGATTACGGGGTTTAGGTGGTGTAGGTGGAATACCGGGTTTAGGTGGCGGAATGGTTTACGAGGTTGACCGGTTTAGCGATGTACGAAGTTTAACGGTTTATGTGATTTAGCATGTGTACGAGGTTTAGGAAGGTTAGCAGGTTTAGGTTGAGATTGGGTTTATGTGGTTTTGCAGGTGTAGCAGGTTTAGGTGGTTTAGCAGGTTTAGGTTGCGATTGGGTTGAGGTGGTTTAGGGGTTTAGGTTGAGATTGGGGTTTTCAGGTTTAGCAAGTGTAGCACGTTTAAGTGGATTAGCTGGTTTAGGTTGACAGTGGGTTTAGGTGGTTTAGGTGGTTTAGGTGGTTTAAGTGGTTTAGGTTGAGATTGGGTTTAAGTGGTTTAGGTGGATTAGGTTGGCCAATCGTCTATATTAAATACCCACCGAGAGATGCAAATTTTCAGATCCAACCAAAACAGCATTTTTTCGGTCCCAGTGTCCCAGTTGTCCGATTCAGTCTCTGAGTGTCAGCATGTCCGAGTTCGATTCCTGGTG
>NW_005178777.1:0-6642 GCF_000350225.1 Chondrus crispus
CTAGCAAACGTCCACGAAAACCAGGGCCGTTCTAAAAGTAGGAAGAAATGTGATGGCAACAGGGAGAAGCCCGGAGAGAAGCTGTGAAGAGAAAGAAGGTAGTACCGAGGAAGAAGTGTGCGAGATTCGAGAGGATATTCCGTCCGCGCATCGAAGATCTGGCCAAAGAGCACATGTTGCCCAGAGCATTTTGCAATCCAGACGAGGTGCAAGATTGGCACCGTACCGAAGGCCAATTAGCAAAGAGCGCAGGTTGTTACATGCAGTTGAGGGTGCAATAATGCATCAAAAGCGGAATAGGAGATCACGAACGCCAGTGGCATTGGATGCGCGAGGTAAGAAAAAGGCTCGCCGAGGCCGGAAGATCTTTAAAGACAAGGAGTCCGGTGAAGAGCAGTACGAGGTAGGCAGGATCTGCCTTGAAGAGTATAATGACAAAAGCAACCCTGAATCCGAAGAATACGGAGACGGGGACATTGAAGACCCAGATGAGTACTAGAACTGTTCAAGTAACCCCTCCGTGCTACAGTTGCTGCATTTTTCGCGTGAAAAATGAGTAAACTTAATCCGCTTATGCTGCTCTGTCATCACAGTTAGACCTCGGTCAAAAGCAGGGTAAGATGTGGGTATGGAAACTAGTACTGGTGCTGCATTGGATATTCACAGTATGAAGCGTGAAATCTGTGAAGCCGCAGGATAATACAGATGTCAGATGTTAGAAAATGAGCTTTGCGAACAGTGTAGCACTTTTCGGCTAGTCTTAGACAGTTATTCAATGCACAGATGTATTGCGTATTTCTGCGGAACGCACGTATTGCACTGCCGTCTTGCTTCGTGCTATGCTTGTGATTCTCCCAAGAAATTTGACATATCATCGAGCTCCGCAAATACACTCTGTTTCCTGATCGGTCCCGTATAAACAGTAGGATCACAGTACCCAGCCTTGTTCAAGTCCACTCTCTTCCATCGACCGCTTGGCAAAAAAACATTTCGTGCTCTTTGCCTTGTTGAACGACTGGTGCGACAACGGCATTCCTCCCAATGATGAACTCATCACCGATATCCGCGACACCTTCCACATCCGAGCTTTCCCAAAACATTGGACGTGCGATCGGCAAGTATTTCACTGCTGCGTCCTCCATGAATTTCTCTAGGTGCCTCCAAAAAAATCCATCTCGCCACTCCAACGCTTTCCGTGAAAGTCGCCCGCACTCTTCCCCCATCGACCAGGGTGGGATGCTAAATTACATCGCAGGCATTGCTGCACTCGCTTGTGACCATCTGACTAGCAACTCGGCATTGGGGACTTCTTCCCCATATGCGTTGCCAGCGATGTAATCCGGAATGCAAAATGGATAGCCGAGCAGACCTGCTGTCAGCAACCCCGATACAACACTTACCAATCCGTTCTCTAGCCCCCACATCGAAAATTTGTCCAACAGACGGAACATGGGTACTCCATTATGACATCCACAGACCCCTGAGCGGACCTATGAGACTTCAAACTTAGAGGCAATGCTATGCATCCACGCACGTGCATACCCCGTAGGGCTGATCATCGATCGTTCTAAGAAGGATTTAGGAGGCAGGAAGCTTGGTTCTCCCGCGTCAAACTTAAAGCCGTGAAGTCCATACTCGCTGCATAGCCGCCCGAGCCCGGAGATAAATCAGTCATAGGCTTCCTGATCGGTAACGTCCAAAGCGGCAACGGTTGTCGGCTGCCACCACGCAAACTCTCCAAGCTCTCCGCTGTCGCTGTGAAAAAGTATTTTCATGTTTCCGGGTTGGAGATGGCCTCTGAATTAGTGTTTGCATATAACCCATACAGTGACAGTGAATCCCAAGTCATGGAGATCGCGATCCATGGGTGCCGGGTCTGGGAACTTCTCCTTATCAAAATCGAGATCCTCATACTTGAAGCTCCAGCGGTCGTCGATGCCCATGACTGACCGCGGGAGTCCCCTGTCATAAATACCATGAGCAAAATTGAGAACGTCTTTCTTGGTACCGACATCTTTGTACCTCGCCCACGTACTCCAGATGGGGTACTTCATCATTTGGAGCGGCGGGATTATCTTCAACAGATGACTCATCTCATGCTTGATTTGACTGAGCACAGATACACTCGCGGTTCGTACATTCTTTGATCCGCCGATGCAAAACTTCAACTGAGGTTCAGGCTGGTGTCATCAACTCTAAGCCAAGAATGCACGACATGAGGCCAGTCATGGGCAGCTCTGCTCTGAAAAGTTACGATGTCATCGCCCATATCTGAAGTTTGCCCCCTGGGAAGGATGTTGCGTACGAAATTGGCGACGCCGGTTCCCCATTCGACAGGGCTTGAAAAACCGGCGGGTATCTGGCCGCCGTCAGTAGGGGAGGCGTTGAGGGCGACGTGGAGACAGCTGGAGGTATCATCGACTACAATCATAGCTCTGTCCGTTGAAACGAGAGAAGGGTCGAGGATGTGCATAGGCCATTCGGTCCATTGTCGAAAGGGTAAATGGACCGAGCTCAAGAATGGCGTTTTGCAAAGGCCAGTTCTGATGCATCATGAGACTGAGGCCGAACCACGACGCTTTGCCAAGGTGGAACGCGGCCTCCACTACAGGCGAGGAGGCACCTGCTGATAAGGAGATATGAAAATTGGCTGGCCTGCTCGAGAAGAAGATTGGAATTAGAGTCGGTAAACACGACACCATGAGAGGCGATACCAGAAGAAGGAGAAACAGAAGTGAGAGTGAAGCGCATATCAGGTAAGGGAGGAAGGCCGGAGATATGTCCGGCGAGAACGGTTGCATTCCCGACGGACAATGTGAGTAGCGGGGTAGGGCTAGCAAGGGCAAGAGTGAGCTAGGCGGTAGAGTCGATGCTGGGGAGAGTGAGTATGCCCGCCAGGTCGGAAGCGCCCGTATCTGGAGCACTGGCAGGAGGCATGGAGGTAAGGGAAAGTTGCGACGGCATTGGTTTGTAACAGGAGCGGGGAAGGCGGTCGGGGAGGATGAAGGACAAACAGGACTAGTGTGGCTGTGCAATCTGATGCAAAAAGAGCGTGTAAATGAGACGGTTGATGGTGCGGGGCTTTGTTGAGGAATGGAGGTGGAGGAGGTAATTGAAAGAAGCAATACTGGTTGATGGCGTTAGCTGAAGCACGGGGAGGCTGCGTAGACACACAGATGATGATGAGGCACGACGAAGCGCTAGAACTAGGGAGCTCCCCTTCTCTGGTGTGCACTTTACGTTGATGTGCGGCTGTGGAACTGGTAGGCGGTAATGAAACGTGTGGAATCGAGGCAGGAACGAGGTGCAGGCGCGACGCGGTCAGGATTGGGCCGTGTTCAGTCCGGCGTGCAGTGCCATCTGAGAAAGGGTCGAATAGGCAGAGTGACCGCCGGAGGGCGGTTTATGGACTTGCCTTTCAACTGACCTCTTTTACGACCAAGATCGCTCCTCCGTCCCCGAAGACGGCAGTTTCTCTTCCTTTCTCCATCGTTACCGCCCGCACCCCCCACGTCCTCCGCAAGAGAGCCCCCCGAAGCGGATCTACATCTACCCGGGCTTGCTACGCATCTTCCATGACAATGCCATCGCCCTGGATAATCAGTGCCCGGCTGTCCACTAAAGTGTCGCGAGTGCCGCAAGGATCAGAAAACCACCGCCGCTGATCGGCAAGTCCCTACCGGCAACGATGACATTACAAGTGTCGCGAGTGCCGCAAAGATCACAGAAGACCGCCGCCGCTGATCGGAAAGTCCCTCCCGGCAACGATGACTCAGATTTTGGTCATGCGGCTATGCAGACCCTCCCGCTGCATTCCATCGCCCCCGAATGCCCGCACCAGGTGTCGTGCGCTATATGTCTTGAGGAGCTCGGACGCGTCGAGGGTAATTTCGGGCCTATCAATACGGTATCTTTCTCTCCCGACGGCAAACAGTATGTGTCAGGAGGAGAGGACGGCTTCGTGAGATTATATGATTTAGATCCGGATTACTTCACAAGAGGACAAGAAGGGCTTGTATATTTTGTTTGAATATTGTACCGTAAATAACTTACTACCCTACGCCCTGACGGCCTGAGGTCAACAGTGCAGACGTTCCTACATTGCGATGCCTGCTGCACCTCTTGAGTTGTATACTGTAGGTGAGCACGCATCCCGTCGCTCTTGTAGCCAAACTTCGATATCAGTTGTCCTCTAGGACGACCGCGCCTCATTCTACTCCACTCGACTCAAATGAGGAACGGAATTGTTTAACATTCACGTCGTCCTCGTCTTGCAGAACGCATTCAATATCACTTTTCGGATAGCTCACAAAAAGAGGAGCGTAGTCTTGGTTGCGCTTTTCCTTGGGCAAGCCCAGTGCCTCACTTTGGTCAGCGTCCTGATCCGATATGCCATGCCAAACATATCGATCCTCCGGAACTTGATACGTTAAAACTCGGTCATTCTTACGATCGTGTACGTTAACTGTGTGGGTCTTCGCATTTGGGTTCTTCAAACCAATTACGACCCATCGGAGCAAATACATCCAGAAAATTGTCGTTGTCCATAAACAAACAAACTGGTGTACCTGCTGAGGAATCTGCGTGTGGAGTATTCAGTGGTGAGGGCATACTGCGATGCCGACTGGGGTGTAAGGAGGCGCGAGTGACGCAATTCGAACGGAGGGTGGATGGTGCTGGGGATCTTGGGACTGTACTGTAGATGGATAGCCTCGAGGTGGGGGATTGGAGCGAAGGCGGTAGTGCTCCTGAAGCACGAAGGAGGCGAGTTTGACATGTTTGGGAAGAAGATCCAGCGAGTGAGGATGTAACAGCACAACACACGGTTACGGGGGGAGGGCGCCGGTGGGTTGGTTTAGTTGTTCGACGAGTCGGGATGGAGAGGCATCGCGCAGGGCAGGATGACAGAAGGAGGTGTGGAAAATGGGAGCGACCGTGGCGGTCTGGTATGAGGGTACCAGCGGGGGGAGGTCGTCCTGCTGGACAGCAATGGCCTTGCCTCTTGCTATGAGGGGCTAGATCCAGAGGAACAAGAGGCTGCTAAAGGAGGAAGCGTTGCTCTCTGCGCGGGGCGCCAGTTCGGGAGGTGCGGCGGTGCGGCGGCGGCAGAGCATGACGCGTACGGGGGCCGCGGAGGGGGCAGGGAGTAGGTCGAAGAGTGGATTGGGTGATGGGAGGGCGGGACCGGGGGGCACAACACAATGTCTACGGAATGTGAGTGGCGGGTGGGTGGTTGACGGTTGTAGAGGCTAATGGTTGACAGCCACGACCATTAACTGCCAGAAATCAACCACCGCGACCAATGAACGGCCATTGCCGACCACCCCAACTATCTGCTCTTATTCCTGGGCTCAACTGCTCATAGAGACCGCCCATTAGTCGACCACAACCAACCACAACCAACCAAGCATTACCACTGCCCAACCACTGCCCCGCCATTCGCCGGCCACACTTTCTACTAGGGAATAGACCCAGCCTTCGCCGTCTTTAACGCAAAGCTTCCTCATCAAGGCGATCTTATGGCCGCTCTTGACCTTGCGCGTCGGGAGATGGCAACAATTGACGCAGAGCTACGCATTCAGCAGACCCTCCGCTCCCAACTGCCTCCTGCGACGCGCTATAACATCAGCCTCGGCGACGATGTGTTGGTGTACAGAGAGGAAGAAAAGGCTTGGATAGGTCCCTATCAGGTGAGGAAGATCATGGGGAAAGAGGTGTTTGTGGATTGGGACGGAAAGGATAATGTAGTGCAATGTGCCTGGCAGGCCGCGAACACAGTCCGACGGTCAAACAAAAAGAAGAAAAACAGCAACAACAACAACCACTGCTGATAGCACGCGCTACAGAGCGTTGGAGACTCCCTTTCCCCTTGTGTGGGCTTGCAGCCCACGGTAGCTCGACTCCGACGGGGGGGTTAAGGAAAGATACCCGGCCCGGGAGGATAATGGTGGTAGAGACTTGTGAAGACTTGAGCGCTCGACGAGTGCGGGTTGGGCTTGTCTACGAGAATGTAACAGCGGTTCGCTGGGTTGTAAGGCCAATGCTCGACGAGCGTCTTCAGCACCTTGAGTATAGTTCAAGGTCTTCGACGGGGGCTTGTTCAGCACTACCCGACGGGATTGTAACCGTGTAGCAACGCTACTACCGACGTGTTGCCCGATGGCTAAAAACACCCTCACCAGCGCGATCGCGATCGCGGTAGGCAGTACCAACTCTGTCTTATACAGTAAGACCTTCGACGGAGGCGTCGTTACAACAGCCTTCTGACGGAACTTGAGACAGTAGCAGCGCTACACAACGTGTTGCCCGATGGCTAAAACACCTACACCGGATCGGTCGCAACCGACTCCAATGAAACCAACAGAATTAAGGGAAAAATAGATGTAGAGATAGAAAAGGTAAAAATATAAGGAAAAGGAATGGGACCCCCGAGCGCTGAAGGATGCCGTAGGCTTAGGTAAAAGGGAGCGTCTTGGTAGAGACGGGCCTCGACCAAGGCGACATTCAACTCCGGCAACTCGGGTTACCTTTACTGACTTGGTGGTCAGAGGGCTAAGGTATATATCGCCCCGCCGGAGCCACTACAGTAGCTTGCGGCGCTAGGTCCTAGATCTAATGTAGTGTCCTTTCCAGCACACTGGC
>NW_005178778.1:0-6625 GCF_000350225.1 Chondrus crispus
AGTGCATCGACGCCGCAGCCAAAATGGATTTCGACGGCGTTGAACTGTTGCTGGTTCAAATGGAAGACACCTCCGATAGTTTTCTACAGAAGCTAAAGCGTCAGGCTTTCGTTAACGGCCTCGACCTTTGCGGCATGTCGACTCATCAAGGGTTCGTTCGGCCCGACAAAGAATACCGCGACAAGAACATCAAGCTGACGATTGAGCAGATCGAAACGGCGTACAAGCTCGGCATTCCAACCATCCGAGTCAACACTGGACGCTGGGGAACGTCAAAGAGCTTTGAAGAATTAATGAACAACAAAGGTATCGAACCGCGACTGCCTGACTGCACCGACGACCAAGGTTTCAAATGGGTAATTGACGCGTTCGAGCAGTGCATTCCAACCGCCGAAAAATGTGGGGTCGTGATGGGACTGGAGAATCATTGGGGTCTCGGTCGAACGGCTGAAGGCGTTCTTCGAATCGTCAATGCGATCGATTCGCCATGGCTTCGCGTCACGATGGACAGTGGTAATTTCTTCGAGCGTCGCTACGAACAGCTGGAAATGTTGGCACCCGAAGCCGTCTTCATGCAAGCCAAAACATACTACGGCGGCGGAGTCTATTACGATTTGGATATGGACTACAACCGCATCGCAAAGATCTGCCAAGCCGCGAACTACCGTGGCTACGTTTCTCTTGAATTCGAAGGCAAGGAGGATCCTTGGACAGCAGTTCCAAAAAGCTTGGCGACGTTGCGCGAAGCTTTCGGAAAAGTGCAAACATAGAACCGGGCTTCTCCGTTCGCTCCACAGGAGCAGTGCCAAGATTGACGCTGCTCCGCGAGACCTTGGAGATATAACTCTAACGCGACAACCAGTTCTTGAACCGATGCAGGAACGAAGGTCGCATAACAGCCGGACAGATTTGCGTTTCCGCACATGCATCCTCGCAAGGAACTTCTTCGACGCAAGGTTCTTCAACGATCACCTCTTCGACTACGCCTTCTGTCATCGGCAACATGTCGCACGGCATCTCCACCTCAACGGGCATCGATTCGATGACTTCCTGTTCCATGGTTCCATCCACCGGAAGCGAACCCTCTTCGGCACACGGGTCGCACGGAACTTCTACAACACTTCCACCGCCCGGACTCTGAGCGGCGTCATAACCTCCTGTCAACGGACGGTTAGACTCGAGCAACAATGGGTTGCCGGTGGAGTAAATCGGGCTTCCAGAGTAGATCGGACCCGGACCACCAATGTAGCCACCAATGCCTCTTGGATTAATCGGCGAGAGCCAAGGCAGCCGCGAAGGATTGCCTGAGGTCCCAGTGGTGCCTTGAATTGGAGTATTGAAGACGGTTGGATCCGACCATCGGCCAGAATCTCCAACAACACCGATGTTGTTGGCGTTCGGATCTGTTCCGGAATCGCTGAAGTCGAAAGCTGTCATTTGCGAGCCAGAAGCATCAAAGATTGGATCCCCATTTTCGTCAATCGCATCACCTGAACCAGTCACCTGGTTGTTCAACTCTTCGTCGCCAGGATTGACTTCTGCGATGAAAGTCATGACAAACGAATCGCCTGTTTGAAGGATGTTATTTTGTGACACATCCATCAACTCGGTGTCACTTCCGCCATCGAAGGCAGAGTTCAACGCGATGCTGCTCTCTGGGTGACCTGGCAAGCTGATCAACGTCAGGCTTGAAGCATCGATATACGCAACGCCGAATTGACCCGCCAGATCTTCCGTCAGACTCAAATTCTCCAAGTCGACCGTTCCCGTGTTTTCGACGACCAGCTGGAAAGTCACTAAGAAGTGACCATCGACGAATTCCGGCTCACCCACAATCGACTTCGCGATACCGAGGTCCGCAATGTTGATTGGCGTCGGATTGCTGCCAAACGTACCCGCTGATGGTTCGTCGTTATCGCTGTTGGTATTGGTGCCATTGTCGCTTGCGTCACTGGCCGTGAGCACGTCGCCCGACACGTCCAGCAATTCATCGCCGTTATCATCAACGCCATCACCGCCACCGGTTGCTTGATTGAACAGATTCGAACTCGTTCCAGTTGCGTCTGGATTGATCGTGACGGTGTAGTTGACTTCGAACGTGTCGCCAACGTCGACCGAACCACCAGAGATCATGGACTGACTCGTGTCAGACTCCCAACTTGCATTCGCAGTCGGAGCTGTACCCGTTCCGAGGAAGTTCGAAACTGACAGGTCACTCACATTGACCGCTGCGGCTCCAAACTGATCAACAATGTCATCGAACAGAGTCAGGTTATTGAGAGAAACCGTTCCATTGTTTTCGAAGATGATTGTGAAAGTGACATCCCAGTTCTGCTCGTTAGCGACTGGATCGCTTGACGTTTTCGCAACACCAACGCTTGGGATCAAAAGCGGCGTTGGATCATCAGAGCCAAACGTATCGCCCGGTTCGCCGATATTCGAAGTCGAAGGATCCGTTCCGCTGTCGCTGTCATCCTCGGCGGTCAATGGATTACCATTGGCGTCCTGAATTGGCGTTCCATTTTCGTCGACAGCATCTGCAACGCCCACGACCGTGTTTTCTGGTGAGTCAGGCAACGCCGGAGCGTCAACTTCGACGCTGAACTCGAGCACGAATGAATCGCCGACTTCTAGAAGCGAGACCGAAGTTCCATCAACCATTTCGGTAACGGAGCTTCCGTCCCAGTCAGAATCCAAGGTGATGTCGCTATGCAATCCGCTTGTCGGAGACACAATCGCCAACCCACTCGCTTCGACAAACCCAGCACCGAACTCAGCCGCAAGATCTTCAACCAAACTCAGATTGCCAAGATCAACCGTTCCCGTATTCTCAACAACGACTTGGTAGTCGATGCTGTAATTTCCATTGCTCAGCAGCGTTGGCGATCCAACAACCGACTTCGCAATTGACAGATCTGCGATCAGGATCGGAGTCGGGTCATTCCCTGCGACACCGTCACTGTTGTCTTCGTCGTTTTCGCCGTTCGGATCAGTTCCGTTGTCGCTGGCGTCAGTCCCTGTGACAGGATCGCCATTTCCATCGGTCATTGGCGAGCCGTCCGGATTAACACCAGCACCGCTTGCTTCAGCTTGATTGCTCAGACCTTGTGACTCGCTATCGATTCCATCAGGATCAAGCGTCACAGTGAACACGACTTCGAACGAATCGCCAACGTCGAGCGATCCACCGACAAGCATGTTGGCTGATGTATCGACAGACCAAGCACCGTTTGCTGCTGGAGCCGATCCGGTCCCAGCAAAGTTCTCAATCGAGATGATGCTGGTTTCGAGGAACGCGTTGCCAAACTCAGATTCAATGTCATCGACAACCGAAAGGTTCTCGAGCGTAACGGTTCCGGTGTTTTCAACCAGCAACGTAAAGGTCACTTCCCAGTTGTCACCGACGGCAACAGGAACACCTGCCGCTTTAGCGATTGCGATATCCGGTATCAGTAGCGGCGTTGGATCATCCGAAGTGCCGTTGTCTCCCTGATCGTCCGGATTCGTTCCGTTCGGATCGCTTCCGCTGTCTGAAGTATCGTCCGCCGTGATCGGATCTCCATTCGAATCATCGATCGGATTTCCATCTTCATCAACCGCATCCGCTGCAGCAACGACTTGATTCTCAAGCGGCCCAGAAGTTCCGCTGACGTCGAGGTCAACTTCCACAGTGAATTGAACCACAAACGAGTCGCCAACGGCAAGCAATGTCGCACCCGTCTGGTCAACCAGCTCAGTCACCGCATCGCCATCCCAAGCCCCATTCAGAGCAATCAAGCTCGATGCATCAGTTGGCGAAGTCGTCAATGACAAGCCTCCTGCACCAACGAATGGAGCTCCGAACTGAGTCGCCAAATCTTCCAGCAAACTCAGATTCGCAAGGTCAACGGTTCCCGTGTTCTCGATCACCAACTGATAGGTAACTTCGAAGTTGCCGCTATCGAGTGCAACGGTTCCAACCACTTCTTTCGCGACTGCGATGTCAGCAATAATGATTTCCGTCGGATCGTTTCCGTATGTTCCGTCGTTTGGCGTTTCATCGCTTCCGTTTTCGCCGTCAGGATCCGTCCCGCTGTCACTGTCATCGGTCGCGATGACTGGATCGCCATTCTCATCAACGATCGGATCGCCGTTTTCATCCAATGCTTCGCCAGACGTTGTCGCCTGGTTTTCCATTGGTTGCGAAGTATCAACCGCGTCTGGATCAATCGTGACAGTAAACACGACTTCAAACGTGTCACCAATTTCTGCGGTTCCGCCGCTGATCATCGACAGAGTTGTATCGCCTTCCCAAGCCGCGTTGGCGATCGGAGCGACTCCGGTTCCAGAGAAATTCTGAACCGCGAGTCCGCTGGCTGACACAAACGCGTCGCCGAACTCGGTCATGATGTCGTCCATCATGGTGAGGTTCGTCAGTGCCGTCGTGCCGTTGTTTTCAAACGTCAGAGTGAACGTCACGTCCCAGTTGTCACCGTTGGCAACTGCGTCGCCAGCAGTTTTCGCCAGACCTGCACTTGGAACATGCAATGGGGTCGGATCATCTGTTCCGCCGGTATCGCCGGGCTCTCCATCGTTCTGATCGTTCGGGTTGCTGCCGCTGTCTGAAACGTCAGTCGCAACAATCGGGTCGCCAGATGAATCGTTGATCGGATCGCCGTTCTCATCGACCGCTTCCCCAGAAGCATTCACCTGATTGGTGATCGGAGCAGTTGCCATCGAAGGATCGATTTCGACTGCAAATCGAAGCGTGAACGAATCGCCGACCGCAAGCGTGCTGGCGGTAGTCTGATCAACCAATTCGGTCAACGAACTACCGTCCCAGTTCGCGTCCAGTGTCACGCTACTACCTGCGTCCATCGGAGGAACAGTCATCGTCAATGAGTGGCCATCAACGTAGACAGCTCCGTACTGAGTTGCCAGATCTTCCAGAATCGACAGGTTTGCAAGATCAACTGTTCCGTTGTTCTCGATCACAACTTCGTAGACCACCTCATAGTTGCCGCTCGAAAGCAGCGTTGGCGTTCCAATGGCTTGCTTCGCGACCGCAATATCTGCGATTACGACCGGCGTCGGATCGTTTCCGACGACTCCGTCATTGTTTTCATCTTCACCGTTGTCGCTGTTCGGATCTGTTCCGTTGTCCGACGTATCGGTGGCTCCAAGATTTGGATCCGGATTTCCAGTATCAGGATTAATGCCTTCAGCCGTCGCTGTTCCTTGGTTATCAAGTCCCTGTGATAGGCTATCGACTCCATCAGGATCAATCGTCACGGTGAACACGACTTCGAATGAATCGCCGATGTTTAGTTGACCCGTTCCATCTAACATATCCTGAGTCGTATCGGTCATCCAAGCCGCGTTAGCTCCCGGAGCGATTCCGGTTCCGCTGAAATTCTGCACCGCAAGGCCGGAAGCCGAGACAAACGCGTTGCCAAACTCAGCCGCGATGTCGTCCGTCAGTGACAACGTCGTCAAGTCAATCGTGCCCGTGTTCTCATAGACAAACGTGAACGTGATGTCCCAATTGTCTCCGTTGGCAACCGCGTCGCCAGCTTCTTTGGCCAATCCAATCGATGGGATCAACAACGGAGTCGGATCGTCGCTGGATCCAGTATCTCCGTCGCCGTCTGGGTTGGTGCCGTTCGGATCTGTTCCGCTATCGGAATCGTCAGAAACCACGATTGGATTTCCTGTCGAGTCATTGATCGGCGTTCCAGTCGAATCAACCGCAGCTCCGCCAGCCGTCACGGTGTTGTCCAATGCTCCCGGAGCACCAACAGCATCTGGATCGACTTCGACTGTGAACTGAATTGTGAACGAATCGCCAACCGCGAGCAAAGTCGCTGCTGACTGGCTGACCATTTCGGCCGTTCCTTCGCCGTCCCAGTTGGCCGAATCGAGAACAACGTTGCTGTTCGCGTTCGCCGGAGCTGTCGCCAAGGTCAGGTTACCGGCACCAACGAAAGCCGTTCCGAATTGGGTCGCCAGATCTTCAAGAAGTGTCAGGTCAGCCAAATCAACGTTGCCGTTGTTCTCGATCACAACCTGATAGGTCGCCAAGTAGTTGCCGCTATCAAGCAACACTGGCGTGCCAACAACTTGTTTCGCAACCGCGATATCTGCGATCACAATCGGAGTTGGATCATTGCCAAACGTTCCGTCGTTGTCGTCTTCGCCGTTTTCGCCAATCGGATCGCTGCCGTGGTCTGAATCGTCTGAGGCAAGGACCGGATCGCCGCTTCCATCGAGAATCGGATCTCCATTTTCATCCAACGCTTCGCCCGTCGAAGTCGCTTGATTGTCAAGTCCTTCCGTCGACGTTCCGCTTGCGTCCGGATCAATCGTAACGGTGAACTCAACCGTAAACGAATCTCCGATGTCGATCGCGCCGCTGTCGGTGATCATCGACAGTGTCGTATCGGTTTCCCACGCAGTGTTGAGCGTTGGTGCTGCTCCCGTTCCCGTGAAGCTAATCGAATCGAGTGTCGCACTGACGAACTGAGCTCCGAACTGATCCGCGATGTCGTCCATCAGCTGAACGTTATCCAACGCAACCGTTCCAGTGTTCTCCCAAACGAGCGTGAACGTTACGTCGAAGTTGTCCGGATCAGTCGCATTGGCAACC
>NW_005178779.1:0-6523 GCF_000350225.1 Chondrus crispus
GCCGCCACTGGGACACGTGGCTACCACGGGCACCAATGCGGCACTACAGTAGTTTACGAATTTAAATTTAACACTACAGTACAGTAAAAATAATAATACAGCCCCGATCCGCTTCGCGTTCGCTAGCGATCCCGGCGCACACCGTCTACGCGAAATCAGTAAGTTACTAACTGTCCTCTTTGCTCCGGCCGGCTTGCCGCCCGCGGTATTAGAGCGCACGCGAACGCTTACTGACAGTTGACGGTGTGTGGTTTTTTACGCAGTGTCTACGCAAGAAGAGAGAGAAGAACTACGCCGCGCCCGCCGCGCCGCGACCCCGATCCGCCTCGATTTCGGCGATTCCCCGCCAGCGACCACACGTGTCACAGTCCTACAACCAGCTCCTCCGCGCGCGCCCGCCCCACGTGTACACGTCCCCAGAATTGCGCGCGCGCCCGCCCCACGTGTACCGCGCGCGCTGCTCCCACGTGTGCCACGGCTCCCACGCGCCCCTGCGCCAGCACCCGCACCACGTGTACCACGCGCTCCGGTCCCACGTGTTATACGTTTGCCCCCGCCTATCATTCCTACATTTCGTGGGCTACGTGTGCCACGTGCAATCGAGCGGCCGCGTGCGCGCGCGTTGCCAGCTGCACGTGTGCCACGTGCAATCGAGCGTCCGCGTGCGCGCGCGGTGCCAGCTGTCAGTGCTGTGTTGCGGAGTGTGCCCGTGTACATGTGTGACATCTGCAACTTTCATTGCACGCGCGCGATACTGTGGGACGGGCATGTGCATACCGAGGGGCACGTGGCTCAAGTGATTCAAGCGGGCCGCACATTCCGCTGCGAGGTGTGTACGTGCACGGTGGCAAGTGCCCACGACTTTAGGCGACACCTGGCGGGCAAGAAGCACAAGAGGAAGCTCCAATCGATCACGGGATAGTACAAGACAATAAAGGCCCTACTGTTACTTCTTTTGCTAAGTGCTCTCGCGGACGACCTAGCTGGCTGACGTTGCGTTTAGACCTTTGAGGACTGCTTGCTACGACTCATAGCGATCTACAACGGACCCCTCGCACTTGCGTCAACCCTAGTTGCACTTGCTGAGATACCACTAGCGCGCTGGGCATAACACAAATGGCGGGACCAGCAGATGAAGACGTAGCAGAAGCAAGAAGGCAGCAAAGAAACGCGCGTACAAGGGCAAGGAGAGCGCAAGAGTCGGAATCTGAAGCTCAAGCACGTCGTGAGGCAGGTCGAGCTCGGGCGAGAATTCGGAGGGGACAACACACCGAATCTAAGGCTCAAGCGCGTCGCCAAACCGCCCGGGAACGTACTGCAGAACGAAGAGCAGCAGACACTTCTGAGCAGCGCGAAGAGCGTCTTCGTCGAAACAGGGAGAGAACCAGGGCGCGCAGAGCCGTTCAATCACGGACAGAGGGTCCCAGAGAGTCTCCAAAGCTCCGAGCAGCAACGGAACGTGCCAGAGCCTCGAATCGAGCATCTATGCAACGCACGAGACAGGCTGAGAGCCCTCCTGACCGCATAACTCGATTGGAGGCCTCTCGTGTCTCAATGCAACAGAGAAGAGCTGACGCGACAACCCCAGAGAGACATGAGCGTCAAGACTCAAACCGAAGATCTACAGAAGCAGCTAGAGCGGAAGAAAATACCCCCCTCCGAGATGCACGGCGCGAAGCGAATCGCAATGCGACACGAGGAGCTAGAGCCGAGGAAATTACTCCTGCTCGTGAGGCGCGGCGAGACCTTGACCGTCTATCCACCCAACGATCAAGGGATGCACAAGACACACCGACTCGGAATGCCCGGCAACGATCCGACGGCCAGGCTCGAACGGCTTCTCGGCAGCTCTTCCCCCCACTACCCGAATCCTCGCTTTCGTATCGCGATCTCGGCATGGTCCATATTGAGTGTTCGCACTGCAAAGCTCTGCATTTCGTCCAAGAACGCATCGTGAGCAGCTCTGCCGCAAGGCCCATGTTTTCCACATGCTGTGGGAAGGGGAAGCTGTCACTGCCCCTTCTCACCGACCCGCCAGCTCTTCTGCGCTCTCTTCTCATCGATGATACTCCAAGGGCCCGCCGCTTCCGTAAAAACATTCGAGCATACAATTCAGCGCTGTCTATGGCGTCCGTGGTCGCCAAATGGGTGAAAAGAGGGCCCGGTACTTCCAATTTTAACCCCACAATGACGATGCAGGGCGAGATGTACCATTACATGGGTCCCATGATGCCATCCGAGGGGCGGGCGCCTTCCTTTGCTTCCGTTTACATTCACGACACTGACTACGGTACTCAAACGCGCACAAGGCTTGGCGGAGCCTCTACACGACTGGAAGACACACTGTTAATGCAACTGACGCACATGCTGCACGAATGCAACCCCTACGTGCAGACTGTTCTCAGTATGCGAGAATGGGCTCAATCCCCTCAACCCAACACTCCAGCCCCGTACCAGATGGTCATCCATGCCGACCGCAGGCCAAGTCATGAGCACGTGCGCCGGTACAATGGTCCCGAAGCTTCTGAAGTGGCAGCATTGATCCCTGGAAATGAACACGGAGAGATTGGGCGAAGAGATATCGTCGTGCGCAGGCGAGGGACTCTGAACAGTAACGGGAACGAAGTGCTGGATCCGATTTCAGTCAGTCATCGTGCATACGATCCGTTGAGTTACGTGCTTTTGTTCCCGAACGGTAGAGATGGATGGTATCCAGAGCTTCGATTCTCCAGTGATGACGACGGCAGACGTACCAAGATTACTCCGATGATGTACTACGGATGGCATTTGTTCGAAAGAGCAGGCGAGTTCAGCACAATTTTGCACGCAGCGCGACTCTTTCAGCAATATTTGGTTGACCAGTTCTGCAAAGTGGAGGCAGAAAGGCTTTCGTATCTCCGCCACAACCAGACACAGCTTCGAGCCGCCGACTACACCTCACTGCGTGACAGCCTAGGAGACTCCGGTCGTGCTGAAGATGAAGCCGATGCTGTGCGTGCGGGACGACTGTTCATTCTCCCTTCCACGTACATTGGAGGTGACCGCTACATGAGGCAGCAGATGCACGACATCATTGCTATATCGAACCAAATTGGCCACCCGGACATCTTCCTCACTATGACATGCAATCCAAGCTGGCCGGAGATCACAAGACCCCTACTGCCGAACCAAACGCCTCAGGACAGACCGGACCTGTGCGCACGTGTGTTTCGTCTGAAAATGAAAGATCTCATGTCCTTGGTCATCAACGAGGAAGTATTCGGAACCGTCGTTGCCCATGTACGAGTCATCGAATTTCAGAAACGCGGTCTTCCCCACGCTCACGTTGTATTTTTCCTAGATGAAGTCTCCAAGAATGATCTGCGTACTCCCGAAAACGTCGACCGCATTATCTCTGCCGAGATCCCGTCTGCCCAAGATCCAGAACTCCAAGAGGTCGTGCTCAAGCATATGATTCACAATCCATGTGGAGAACGCAATCCAACAGCCGTGTGCATGGGCGAGCAGTACTGCAGGAAAGGGTTTCCAAAATCGTTCAAACACGAAACCAGCCAGTCCCACAGTGAGTACTACATCACGTACCGCAGAAGGTCCCCCTCTGCAGATGGCGTCTCCATCGAGCGACCCTCCCGTGTTGGCCGACGACAGCAATCCGTCGTGGTCGACAACTCCTGGGTCGTTCCCCACAGTCCTCTGCTTCTACGATCATTCGCTTGCCATTTGAATGTGGAACTCTGCGTGTCACGCGTTGGCGGAATCAAGTACCTCTTCAAGTATGTTTGCAAGGGACAAGACCGAGTGACCATGGAAATCACTGCCGAGAACGAGTGCCACGACGAGATCTCCAACTTCCAAGATGCCAGATACATTTCGGCATCGGAGGCCGCATGGAGGTTATTCTCCTTTGACATTGTAGATCGCAATCCTCCAGTGGTCAGACTTACGGTGCATCTGCCCAACCACCATACAGTATACTTTGAGGAAGGGCGAGAGCAGGAGGCGGCGCTTCGACCAGCATCAGGTACGAAGCTGACCGAGTGGTTTAAAGCCAACGAGAAGTACCCAAGCGCGAGGCATCTTCGGTACCACAAGTTTCCAAGGTACTTTACGTGGAAGACACGCACCAAGTCATGGAGTCCAAGAGCAACCCTGCGAAGACGGAACGCCACCAGCGAAGAGGAAGCCTACGATTTCAGTGGTACAGGTGCCAACGTAGTCGGTCGAATCTACACTGTCAGTCCGAGGGAGGGTGAGCGCTACTTTCTTCGCCTCCTCCTCACACAAGTGCCAGGGGCAACATCCTTCGAGAACTTGCGAAATATCGACGGCGAGCAGTGCACCAGCTTCCGACAAGCTTGCTTACGACTCGGTTTGCTGGCCGACGATGCCGAGTGGAAGCACGCAATCCGAGATTCATTCCGGTCAAGCTTCGTTCCTCTTTCTCATCTGTTTGCTACGATTCTGGCACACTGCCAGCCTTCGGACCCTCTCTCGCTGTGGAACGACCACCTGGACATGTTTCTCACCGATATTCGCAATCGTGCACGCAGACAACCCATTCGAAGACAGCATCTTCGCGATGATCACCACGCCACATCTTACGTACTTCGAGAGGTACAGGAGGCTCTGCAGACCGTGCGATCCGACTGGACGCTCGCAAACTTCGGACTCCCACTGCCCGATGACAGCCTGCCCGCTTTGGAACAGCAAAACGAGATCGAGACCCCCGAAGCACGAGCGCAGCAGTGGGAAGGGCGACTACAGACGTCGTTGCCGCTGTTGAACACAAATCAACGTCATGCCTTTGACGAAATAGTGGGCTCCTTGCTTCCAGGCGTATCCGTCTCTGCATTGCTTCAAGGATCCTTAAGCGCCGTTGCGGGACCTTCTATGCCGACACGTAGTGGTCGTCTCTTCTTCCTCGATGCTCCTGGCGGAACAGGCAAAACATTCGTGCTCAGCGCCATTCAAGACTTCCTTCGTACGAGCCGTAAGCAGGTCATCGCTGTCGCTACGTCTGCTGTTGCTGCTGTGCTGCTCGACGGTGGACGCACCGCTCATTCCGTGTTCAAGATTCCCATTCCTGTATCTGCCGAAAGCACGTGCAGCTTCTCCGCAAACTCCGACACAGGCCGTACAATGCAACAAGTCGATCTCATCATATGGGACGAGATCGTCATGTGCCATCGACATTGCATTGAGACTGTCGATCGCTCCCTTCGAGACTTGATGCAAACCGACCGGCCCTTCGGAGGAAAGTTCCTCGTGCTCGCTGGAGACTTTAGACAAATCCTTCCCGTCGTTCCGGGCGGGTCCAGAGGTCAAATCGTGAGTGCGTGCGTCAAGGCTTCCCCGCTGTATCGAGAGTGCCGATTCCTGCGCCCTACCGAGAACATGCGCCTTGCTGCTCTCCGAGCGGACCCTGCAGCAGATGTGGAGGCTCTCAACTTTCCAGAATTCTTCCTCCGCGTCGGGGAAGGCAGACTTCAAGGCGAACAGCGCCCGGAATGGATCTCACTACCACAGTCCGTTGCGTTCGAGCACACCATCCGCAATTTATGCCTCAAGGTCTTCCAAGGCATTCGAGACAATCACGCCGACCCTGCCTGGCTCACCAAGCGCGTTATACTCACCACAAAGAACAGGCCGCTCGAGGAAGTCAACGAGGTCATCGGCAACATGATTCCGGGATCGTATCGAACGTATTTGAGCGCAGAAAAGGTCGAGAACGAAGACACCAACGCGCTGATCTATCCCACAGAAATGCTCAACACCTTGACCGCCGGATCTGCTCTACCAGACCACAAGCTCAAGCTCAAGAAAGGCTTCATCGTCATGCTTCTGCGCAATCTCGATCCCGCTACCGGTCACGTCAACGGCGCGCGATATGTCATCGAGAACATGACCAACAACCTGCTCTTTCTACACGTTACCACCGGGTCACACCAAGGCAACAGACTGTGTCTTCCTCGAATGCCCTGCGGACCAGGAGACGACAACTTTCCCATCCCTGGCTTCACCCGAACGCAGTTCCCCATTCGCACGTGCTTCGCCCTTACAACGAAAAAAGCGCAAGGCCAATCCTTCGGTGGCCGCATTGGTCTCGACTTACGAGATCACTGCTTCTCGCACGGTCAACTCTATGTCGCACTATCAAGGACTACTCACCCAGGCAACGTCACTGTCCTCACTCGAGAGTCCAATGAAACCACGCGAAACGTAGTGTACCCCGAGGTCCTTCAGTAGTTACCAAAAAAAGTAAACGCCATTGTCTTTACATATTTTCATTGCCACCCTTCCCAAATAGTGTTCCTCCACGCTTCCTTGGCTCGGCGCGCGAAGCGCGCACGGAGCCCACTTGTCCCCGCGTATACTAATTTCCGTGTCTGTCTGTCTGTGTGTTTGTGTATGTGTGTTCGTGCGCTCCCGCACGCGTTGCCATTGGCGCACGGGCGACACGTGGCAGACAAGTGGCGGCCACGTGCGGGGCGCGGCCTGGCCGCAAGCAAAGGCCGCCCCGACA
>NW_005178780.1:0-30703 GCF_000350225.1 Chondrus crispus
TCCAGCGTTAGCGGAAGCGTGGAATCGTGGAAGCGCAGTTGATGTAAAGCAGAAGCGAAGCATTTCTGTACCTCAGGGGCCACAACAACTTGACGCACTAAGTCATTTTGTGCAATAGGTTGGGATGAGAGCTGATGGGATTTGGAAATGAGGTTGGAGTACTGGTGTAGGCGTGGTTAACTGAAGGAGAAAGAGGCGGGATCGGAGGTCATATCAGGGTAATATCGTCGGAATGGTATCGATCGGAAATGGAAAACAAAAATTGGGGCAAATAACCAAATCGCCGGGTACACCCATGATTTGATTCCTCGCCTCAGTTGCGCGGCGATCCGCGCCCATTTCAAAAAGCCGCCAATTTGTGTTCGTTTCAATGAGCTAATGGTTACAGCATGAATCATTATTTTATGGGAGATTTTGCGTTTAGTAGGGCGATCGTGGTCTTTTTGTGGCAAAAAGGGGGTGAAATGGCTTTTCTTGTAGTGTTGAGGGGGTGAATGGCGCGAATTTGTTGCACAAGGGGGGCGAAGGGAAGAATATCAGTAGTATGTTAGACCCGACCACTGAAATGTCGCCTTTGGTCACCCGTCCCAAACAACACAATTGGGATTCTTCGCCCGTGTAGTAGTCCAAAATGGCAAGTAATCGAGCTATTAAACTCAACATTTCTAGAACACGGATACTGTAGGGACAATTAATCTCGTGATCGGCCACGCCGATGTGGCCCCATTATCGACTGTTTCAACCTCCACAATACGCCACAGCATCACGTTTGTTACGTTACTCCGTGTCCAGCGAAGGGGGAGTAAAATGTACAAATGCGCTGCACAAAGCGGCGGGAGCAAGTTTCGAGTGCACTCACGTTGGCCGCTTGGCTCAACATGACCGTCTCCGCAAAACATCCCAGCGTGGAGCCTTTTATTCTCCCGTTCAGTATGGTGTACACGGCTGCTGATATCCACCACGCCGCAGTAATTGCCAAGCAGTCAAGTTTTGTCGAGTTGTGGGCGATACAGCCTTTCATACAGCCTTTCCTGTTGCGTCCAACATGATGATTTCACATCCGTTAACTGCTTGTCCACAAGCCCCTGGGCGAAAATCAATCTCTTTGCTCGCATCATGCGCCGCTTCCCTGTCCCAGTCCTCTTTGCCGGCCTGGCGCGCGGCGCGCGCGGCGGCGAAGGTGGCGACGAGGCCCAGCAGCTGCAGGAGACGGCTCGGGGCCCACGGGCTCAGCGTGCGGTACGCCCACGAGTAGGCGCGGTAGTCGTCCGGGCGGTAGTCTGGCATCGACATGAGCGCGTCCATGCGGCGGTCCTGCTCCGCGAGAAACGGGTACTTGGCGTGGAGCAGCGCGCGCGTGTCGTCGGACAGGCGCGCGCGCGGTGGCTCCGATGCGAGCGAGACGACTTGTGTCACACATTCTTGCCTTGGGACAGCGCCTCGCTCTTCACTATAAAAAGCCCTGAGACCACCCTCCCTCCTCCCCTGATGCTCACCAACTCGTATCCAGCATTTAAACGTTAATTTCACTCACAACTCCAACTCTCCAACCGACCTCACGCAATGATCAAGCTGACTCTCTTCCTCGCACTCTTTGTTCTTGTGCTGGCTTCGGTACTCGCTGCTGAAATCCCTGACTCCATTCGCAGTGGGTCGTCAAGCGGGTCGTCCACGAGATGCCCATGCCAATGCCGAGCTGGATATGGGGGTTACGACAAGGTCAAACTGTATTGTGATCGCCGCCGTTTCCGTTCCCACTGCGTCATGAAGGAATGTTGGAAGGGCTCTCAAAAGGGGTTCACATGCTGTCAAGACACTTATCCCCCAACGGACAAACCCACCACCACCACCACTACCACCACTGCCAAACTGCGGAGGGCGCGGAGGCGGTTAATGTTAGGGGGCGCAGGGACGGGGCATGGCGCGGACGACAGGGGGCCGAGGGGAGGAAGGCGGGGGATCGCCATGACATGGGGGAAGAGTGCTAGGAGTGGTCGCGGGCGGGCGGGGGATGGTGGGGGGCGGGTGGGGGCGGAGAGGCGGGGCAGAGGGAGAGAATACGACGGGAGAAGTTGATCCTCGGCTGCGGCCGAATGAGGAGAGATCACGTCCTTTTCCTTTCGTTTATTGCGACGCTTCGTGCCGCAACGGCGGGCGGACTGGGCCGGGCTGATTTCTCTTCCTCTTCCGGCCCTCGCGCAGCCCAGCCTTGACGACGGAGAGCTCGTCCTCCAGGTCGAACTCGCGCTCCATGCCATAGGCCGCGTGGTCGACATCGTCGACGTCGAGATCAATGTCGGCGTCGATGAAGTCGCGGGCCTCCTTGCGCTTGCGCGCGGCGATGGCAGCGTACGTCTGCCTTGTCGACGCACTCGTTCACATCGGCCTCCTCGTGCAGCTGGTAATCGGCGACAATTTTCCATGCGCATGTACCTTTTTGTGGGAAATCACCAACGCGCAATAAAATAAGGGGAGATTTTTGTTTGGTGGGGCGATGGGGTGTGGTTTGGTGGCAAAAACGGGGTGAAATGGCTTTTGTTGATCAATGAACGCCACGCCGGTGTGGCCCCCTTATCGACTGTCACCTCCACGACAAACATCGTTCCCTATCTCCATGGCCATGTCACCCCTGTGCCCCTCCTCTGCTGTCATTTCAAATTCGTCTTTTCAAAATGCGCTTATTGCCCCAGACCATGGCGCAGGGAATCCGTCACCTTGCCACTGTGGAAGAAGGTGTGACACCCCTCATGGACGTTTTTTGCGTATCTGCGCGCAACGCAACATTGCGTGAAATGAAGAAACAGTACAAGCGTCTTGCCGTTCTCGTCCACCCCGACAAAGTGCGGGCAGTTCAACCGCGCTGTGCGGACAGGTGTATGAAAGTACTCACGCATGCCATGCAGCAGGCGGAGAGCGAAGTTCGGTACATAGAAATCGATGAGGATATTCAGTGTGGTAAGGTCGTGTTACTGCCGGCATTCGTCGCGTTTAGCAAAACCTCTTCCGAAAGAGAGCTCTCTCTCGACAAAATGGAACGCGCTGCGCAAGAGAAACAAGACAATGTCAGGGAGACTCAACGCCAAAGAGAATGCTCGAACAATGAAGAGCACGAGAAGGCTTCGAAGGGCGCGTCAGACGTTTGCAGTGACAGCGAGGAAGACGCTCTACGGGAGAGGCAGGCGAGAGCCTGGAAGCAATTGCAAAAAGAGAGAGAAGAGGCAGCTAGGGCCGCCCAACTGCAAAAGGAGAGGGAAGAAAGAGCAAGGGCTGCGCAGCTGCAGAAGGAAAGGGACGGAGAGAAAAGGGAGAGAACAGAGAGAGAAATGGCTTCTCACTTGCGGGCGGTGCTTGAAAATGATGGTACTGACAAGGATGGAGAGGATGCAGATAGTATGTCCAACGGTGAACGTAACGAGGATGTGGACGAGGTAGAGAAATGTATAACTCCACCACCATCCCGTCGTCTTTTCTGCCGATTTCGCAGCACAGCAGACGATCCTTCTCGCGAGAGCAGCGCGGACAAAATGGACGAGGAAAATGTCAGCAAGGATGGCGAAAATTCAGGGGTGTTCGCAGACGTGGAGAGAATGGAAGAATGCATCGACGGAGTACAATTTGAAGATGAAGGAGATGATCTTGGGAGTGAGGCAGGAAGGAATTTTGAGGAAGACAGAGAGGTGGCCGAGTGCTTGGAAATTGATTCCGAAGAAGACGTTACGTCGGACGAGGACTTCGACCCGAAGAATTACATTGCAATCGAATGTGAGGAAGAGGAAGAGGATGTTGAAGAGCGCGCTGCCGATCCTATTCCGGATAATATCGACAAGAAAACCCGTCGAACGCTACAGAAGCGCCAATCGAAGCGACGAACCATGAATCGTGCGAAAGATGCAGTACGAGCAGATCGATTGCCTGCCATGACATGGAAGCCCCGTCCAATTGTGGACGTTAAACCGAAAGTAGGGATCGCCTTGAAGGGCCGGTGGAGATGTGAGCAGCTGATTAGAGCACACACTGCGAACCTCGGGGTGCAACGGGGAGTTAACATTATGCAGAATACTGTGAAAGTGCGCATGAAGTGCGGCACAGATGGGTGCCATGCGACTTTTGTTTTCGATTGGCAACCGAGGACCGGTTTTTGGAAACTGAACAAGTACCAAGACCACCTCAATGAGTGCTTCGGGCAACATGTCGCGGACAGTCCAATGAAAATTGCGTCAAGATCGTCTTCTTGTGCCCCTGCATATACCCCACATCAGATTGCCCGAGCAATTTTAGAACACGTGCAAGGCGATCCGAATGTGCCTTGCAAAACAATCGCTTCCGTTGTTCGAGCGAAGCGCCTGTATTTGCGTCAGCCTCCATATAGTCATTATCGGAGTATTCGGACAGAGTTGCTCCGTCATTTCACCATTTCGCGCGCCGTAGACATGGCCGCATTGGAAGGTTACGCAGATGCGCTCAGAGGGGTGGGGCATAAGGTAGAACTTTTTACTTGCTGTGCAGCGGAGATGAGGGAACAACGGATTAAGGCGGCTCGTCATATATTCGAGCAGTGCAAGAAGGCAAACGATTTACCGAAGGATGCTTCCTTTAATGCTGCAGATGTGGAAGTATCTGATATAGGCGACGGTCGCTATTACAGCGGATTGCTGTTTGTTCCTTCTTCCGCGCAGAGTTACTGCCAACATGGTCGACGAACGGCCAGTGCGGATGCCGCACACTGCGAAGGGGTAGGAATGCAGTCGTATGGGTCTACTTTTCAGGTAATCGGGTACGATGCAAATCATCAGCTCTGTCCTTTGGTCTTTGCGCACTTCGTGGGCCCTGAGAACAAAGAGTCCTGGGGAAAGGTCTTTCGGGCATGTAAGGAAATTCCGGGATTTGACATTAATGGGAGGGTGACAATTGTCGATCAGGAGAAGTCCATCGACGCAGCCTACCGGGACGTCATGACTAATGCATCGGTATTCCTGGATCCTCTCCATGTTAAAAAAAACATGTCCGCGCGATTAGGATCTAACAAGGGCGTTGGAATACGGTTGTATGAACGAGCAGTATATGCTCCGTCTCGAGAACAGGTATACGCTCTGAAAGCAGATTTTTCTGCGACACAAAAGGCCTATCTGGATAGATTCGAAGATTCTGAAGTGTACAGGGCATTTTCCAGCTTAGAAGACCTTATCACAACTTCACAGGGGGCTGAAAGCCAGATGTCAGCTGATCTTAGGAATAATATTCGTTCCGTGGAGCCTCAGAAGATGCTTTCAAGGGTCGTGCTTCTGCAGAGAACAAATTTTTTGCGTCGCCAGGACAGTGCCCTGTCTTTTACATCTCCCGTCCCTCCTCGCACACAGAACCATCTCGCATACCTAATTCAGAGAGCTCACGTATATCGGTCTTCTGTGCATTTTCTGGATGGTACGTCGCAAATGGAAGCCACCGTCGCTAGTCAGCAAAATGGAACCGTTCTGCGGCTTGTAAGGCTTAGCAATAATACCCAAACCCCCCCTTCTTGCTGCGCTTACTCTACAAATGGGTCTGGATTCCCCTGTTGGCATGGCGTCTCTGTTCTTCTCGAAAAGTATGGACCAAGCAATCTCTATCGGTTTATTGAAGCGCGTCATCTAACATCTGCCTGGGTTATGCAGTACGCCAATATGGAGTATAGTCTTCCTTCACAAGCAAGGGTCGACGACATTTTATTCAATGCGAAGAAGCTCGTTGCTACGAAGGAGAACCTGCAAATTCCAAAAGCTTTACCGCCGCCACGGGGTCGTCCGGTTAGGAGGGCTGGTAGGCGAAGAAAAACCTGGTACGAAAAAGGCCCTGCTGCGAAGAAGAAGCGTGTGTACTCTTGCTCTTTGTGTCGGATGGCAGATCACACAGTGAAGGATTGCTCTCTGAAACAGCTGTATGGGGATACCGCAGAGTAGCCCAGTAGCCGCTCTTTTAGTAACGCCTTAGTATCCGATTTCGCCTGTCATTTAGTACAATTTATAGCACCGTCCACTTTGTTCAGATTCTGTCGCTCCTCACGAACAACCAAATTCTTTTCTGTCACCCCCATGTTGAAGACGTCACCCATACGATCCCTACAAATATTTCTCAATCGGATGGGTGCTTCAGCAAATTTGACCGCGTCACCCCCTCAACACTACAAGAAAAGCCATTTCACCCCCTTTTTGCCACAAAAAAGACCACGATCGCCCCACTAAACGCAGCATTAACTCTAAAATCATCAAGACCTTTTGTCGCGCGACAAGATGTTTTTGTCATACACAAAATTTCGGGCAAAAATTGTTTTCGCGGGAAAATCTGAAACATCGAGAAAAACTCATAATCACGCCATCTACATTGGACAGCAGCTCGCCCACAGTCACCCCGGAGCAGGCGAACCGGCGCCATGGAACTCGAAGACGCTCGACGGGAAGAGGGGCGGACCAGCGGGTGCCGCAGGTCGTCCCTTCGGCAGGGCCCGTGGTGAAGAGATCCGAGGGTGGACAGACGAAGAATAGCGAAGGTTCGGAGGAGCGAATCCACGCGTGAATCGGACACGCGGACAAAGGGCCCTAGTGGATTTACGGACGAACGGAGTTAAACTATCGGAGTGGCACCTTCACTGCCCCGGTCCGTTCGGTGCGGACGATGGACTCGAGGCGTAGGGTTTCGACGGACAATGACGGGGGTGCCGAGGCAACCCCACCCGGACGTCCGCCAGCGGCGGCATCGCCACCTCCTCGTCCTGCGACCAACGAATGGCCGCGGCATCCGAGGGCGCGGTACCGTACGACCGAGAGGGTTCGTACGTCTGGTCCTCGTAAGGGTCGCGCATGGCGTGCCGCGGCACGGATGGAGCACCGACACGGAGAGAACGGAGCTCATCGCGCTCTCGACGGTAGCGGTCCCGTTCGACGTGGGACCGCTGGAGAGCGTTCGCGTGCTCCACGGAGGTCTGACGTAAGGTCTCCACCTCGTGCTTCAGTCGACGCAATTCGGAGGCGTATGATTCGCGTTCGGTACCCAGACGGCGGGCCTCGTCGCTACGCAACAGATACCACGACGCCAACGTCCGAAGAAGGCCCCCGATTTGCCACGGACGATCCGCCGACGTCCCTAAGGCCTGAGCTAAGCCAGGGACGGCCCTGACATCGGCGCGTGCCGACATAATACGACGACTCGCCGGCTCCTCCAGTGGATCTTCCCCCGCCGGCGGGTGAAGGGGTGGAACCGGGAGGACGGAAGGCCCCTCCAAGGAGCCATAGAGGCCGTTGCTCACGGTAGGGGGCTGAAAGGGGTTCGTGCCCGTTCCCCCAACCGCGGCGGCCTCACCATCCAAGTCCCGATAGCGCTTCCTCTGCGACTCTCGCGCGGTGGATCCGACGCCGCCGCCGCGTACAGGACGACTACGGGAGGCCGTCGTCGGGAGGGACCGCGCGACGAAGGCATCGGTGGCCAGTTGGTAAGTGAGGTAGATACTACGGTCGCCGGTAGTGAAATCTGTCCATGGACGTCGATGTCGTTCTGGCACCTCGTCGGCGCGCTGCATCAACTCCAGCACCGCCGTACATGCCCAAGACACGTGCGATGTGCTGCGCTCGAGCGGGTGTAGGGGCACCAGGGGAAGGTCTGCCGCTACCCTTCCGAAGAACCCCAACACCTCGGGCGGTTGCAAGAAGACACGGCTTTGTACGGACACCTCGGTCATGAAGGCATTACCTAGAGACCAGGCCCACTCCCTTTCTAGATTGAACATGACGGCTTAATAGGCGGGATGACGCGGATCGGCGCAAATGAAGCCGAAATGCTTTCGAAGGTAAGGGAGAAGAGGATGCACTCCCAACGAAGAGAGTGCCTCCCTTACGACAACGGGGAGTGGCGGAAAGTCCCCCGGCGACAACCCCCGCTCGAACGCGGATGCACGGAAGACTCGCCCGTCTTCCTCGTCAGAACGTCGATACACCGCCCAATCGTGAGGAGAGATGGCGACCCCGTGCAGACGCATTAGGGAGCAGGCAGCTTTTTGTAAGGCGGCCCTCGCCTTCGAATAGGCGTAGGGTCTGGGGCTGACGTACAGCCCCGGCACGGCGGCCAGGACGAACCGACGAGGCTCACCGCGACCGGGTCCCGACAGATAAGACGCCATCTGATCCACGTAGTCGGCCTCGCTCGCACTGTACACGAAGGTCCGCTCGCTGTGGATGGCGTCGGGGATTTGGTACGCTGCACCGACGCCGTCCGCGGTGAGCCTCCCCAGCATCAGCGACGCCTCCTCCGCACCGCCTGCTTCGTATACTCGGCGAACACGCAGCAGGTCGGGGCGGAGGCGATCGTGGGACAGTAGCTCACTCATGGTCACGCCCGAACAGGCGAACCGGCGCCACGAAAAGCGAAGACGTTCGACGGGCAGCGGGGCAGACCGCTCTAACGGCGACCCAAACCACCTTCCGCCAGCATTGTCCTCCTCTCCAGCCGAGGACGGGCCTCGGGCGACGGCGGAATCGACGACATGTGAAGCCGGGGGCGCCGACGCGGGGACGAACTCGATCGACGGTGGCGAGTCCCCCGTGCTCCGGGACTTCTGGAACGGCGGTAAGGTGGCTCGCAGGAGCGACGGCGGCTCTAGTTGACGGGGAGTAACTTCCCCACGGGGAACGGCGTGTACACTCGGCGAGGGGATCATCCCCGGGGATACGGAAGGGCTCGGGAGAGGCGCCGACATCGACGAGTAGGAATCGGAGTCGCCCAGCGAGAGGAAGGACTCCGACGGTCCAGACGAGATTCGGACGGAGAACAAGGGGCGGGCGACGTCAGGTGAGGCGCTGACCAAGACGCAAGGAGATGGAAGGGCGGGGGAGAAAAAGAGGAATACGGCGCGACACGGGAAATCGCTGGGGACAAAGAGGCGACGAAGGGGAAAACGAGCGATGGGCAGACGACAGACCGGGCTCGAACCCAATGGAAGGGGTGGCGTACTGGCGACCTCGGGTACGATCCGGACAGCTACGGGAATCGACATGGCCACTTCTACAAGCCGGGGTGAACGCGGACGTTCACCGTTAAGTGGGGGGCGATGTGGCATAATTGCCCACGACCACTGTATACATTAGATTTGCAATTAGATCTAGATCTCGCTGTAAGGTACGAACCTTACAGCGGGCGTGCGCGCATATCTTACAGCGCGTGCGCCAGCACACGTGTACGACACGTGTGCTGTCAGCCCGATGGCTGACCGTATTACAGTGCGGAACGACCCGCACTGGTACAGTAGCACGGTACTGTACTATAGTATGATAACGTCGACTTGTATATTAAATAGGAGGAAGGGCGCCGGCGGGGGGGAGGACCAAGGTAGCTTGGTCACGATCCGCGACCGCGGCAAAACCCTCCAGCTTACTCTAATTAGGCGACACCTTCGCACGCCTTTTTAGTTAGGGACCGGCACGAGTCGGGTTGCGCGACACGCGAGCGAGCCGGGATCCGCCTCCGCCCGTCAGCGCTGGTACGTCACCCAGCGCTGCTCCGGGGCGTCGAGGCGTCGATCCGCTCGTGCGTGCGCGCGACCTACCCCGACCCGCTCTACCACACTGCTACCGGGCCCGTGCCCGGTTCCGTGAGCAGGAGGAGTCCCCCGTCTTCCGCCGATCAAGGGTCGCCGTCGGACTGTTAGCAACACCCCTCCGCCGTTGGGGGTGTTTATGCTACACACCTGTCCGAAATCTCGATTACTCCCTATGGAGTTTCTTCAACACTATTCAGTGCATTCATTGGCAATTGAAAGGTGAATTTGGACAAGGGGGGTTTTCGGTTGGAACGCACGACAACTCAGCAGAAAGTGGAAGACAGGTGGACCATTTCAGACCCACAAAGCCAAGTCAGGATGACTTGGCGACAAGTCAGCGCCAAGCCACACGCCATGATTTGGGGAATGATTCTTCATTCGCGTAATGAAGTCTTGGCAAAAGCAAAAAATCAGCACCAAGACATATGACTTGGTACTGTTCTTCATTCGCGTAATCAACACTTGGCAGAAAAATAATCAGCACCAAGTCACACGCTATGGTTTGGCACCCCCACTATGACTTGGAAGTGATTCTTCATTCGCGTCATGAAACTTGGCAGAAATGGAAATTCGGCCACTGTCCGAAAACAGGGCTGTATAAGAGAGGCACGTCAAAACTCTCTCACCACTCTTCTCTTTTCCTCAAGTCTTCGCTTGTTCTCCCACCATCCCACCCTCAGCTTCGCTGCTCAGTCATCAAGTCATCACTGGTTCTGTTCTCTCCCTACTCTTTCTTGTATGGCTTAACCATTCGAGAATGTTTTTCACACACACGGTGGGTAAGATAACGCAATCTCCGGTCGCTACTCACGCCCTCTCATCCTGAAAATGCCCCCTCCTCTTGAAGCTTACCAAAGCAGAACTCGAACTCAGGTGAGTCATGGACACACGCCCCGTATCAAGCCGAATGTGGTCCTCATCCGCCGAAGCGGGTAGTATCGCAAGGATAGCGGCCCAGGGTGGCATGGAAACGCGCGCCACTACGCTGCTCTGGCCGTTGTATCAACGTTTATGTCCACATCAATTGGGGACAGCGAAAGACGGGGGCAATCCTCCTGGAATTCAAGGAACGGTAAGCATTTCTAGGCCGAGATCTTTAGGTAATAAAGCGTAATCTTGTTTCTTCAACACTATTCACACACCAAACTCCAACTTTCTCGGAACGTTCGCTTCAAGGAGAAAGAAAGGAAGCATTGTCCGCATACCCCTTTTCCCCTCCTCCCTGCCTCAAATGCCAAACAGATCTCCTATATCTAAAAAGAGTGAGGCGCCCTTTCTTTCACTTACTCGGAGTACAGTACTGAGTATGGTACTGCCTTCACTGTTTGCCCAATGCCCCGCCCCGCCCTTACGCACAAATAGAAGCAAGCCCTTCGCGACGAAGCTGCTCGTCGCCGAAAAGAAGGCCTCCCTGTGCTCCAAAAAGAGATTGCCTAATGGACCAAAACAAGTTCTCGACTCAATGTCCCCCTTCTCAGTCAGTCATTTCCACGTCTTCTTTCCATGAGTAAGCCAATTCTGCTCAGTAACGAGGACATCACGCGGCGCAGGATTGGCGCGCAGCCGCATCTGGAGGCGGCATTGGCAAACTGGGTTCGCTCCAAATTTGATGCACGGCAGTGCATCATAGGTGTCGTAATTCGGCAAAAAGCCAGGTAACTTGGATGCCGTCACTGTCTTGCTTCCCCCTGATAGACAAGTAAAAATTACTTTTTCATCGGGTTGGCTCATTCGGGTTCGAAAGCGATGGAAACTCCGTTCAAGGCGTGTTTATGGCGAAAGCGGTGACGCTGACACCGATTCCATAAGGGATGCACTACCGCGGCTCCGAGCCAAAGTTTCTGCGTTTGAACTTTCAGATGTTTGGAACACAGATGAGACTGGCATTTAGTACTGTATGGCCCCAGACCGCACAATCTCAGAGGATATTCTACATGGCAAGAAGCAGGCAAAGGTTCGCATGATCCTTTTGGTTTGTGCAAATGCTTCCGGATCCGATGAGTTCCCTTTGGTGATAATTGACAATGCTCTTCGCCCAAGACGCTTCAAGAAAAGGACAGGCCAACAGCTGGGATTTGATTACTGGAACAACAGAAAAGCGCGGATGAATTCATGTTTGTTTTTCGAATGGTTTAAAAGGTTTGATAGTTTTATTGGGATAACGGCTAACAGGAAGGTACTTCTTCTCATAGACAATTGCTCAGTACATGGTACGAATGAAACTGTACCGAAGCTGGATCACGTCGAATTAGAATTTTTACCGCCCAACACGACGTCCAAATTGCAGCCGATGGACGCCGGCATAATTGCGACGCTGAAAACTCTTTATCTTAAACTACAGTACGAGAGAGCATTGGATTCATTGTATGATGGTGAGGATACGATTTACAAAATTGATCAGCTAACAGCGATGAAGTACTGCAAATCTGTTTGGTAGAATATGCAGGCATCTATCATAAAAAACTCTTGGCAAAGTACTGGTATTGTTGGCGGGTTTTCAGACCAGGACACGGACGATGCGATCACCAACATCAATGAGGAAAGAGACGTTGAGCAGGTCGTGGAAAGGTTGGTGGCGCCGTCGCTGAGAATGAGTGTGCAGCATTTGCTCAATGTGAACAACGGTGACTTTTCAAACCCCATGTCTCTAAATGGCATGGCGGAGACTGTAGTTTCGCAGTTTAGACAGCGGTACGGGGAAGAAGTGGAGGACGGAGACGGATGTGTTGGACCCTGAGCCGTTACCGTCTACAAGAGAGCAAGAATGTGCACTGTCACTTGTAATGCATGTCATTGAGGCACAGAAGTCCCCACATTTTGCAGCGTTTGGCCACTGTAGTACAATTCCGTAATACAACCGCCCGGGGGAGATGATAACCGCGCGGGAGGATGGGTGCTACTGTAGCGAACGGGTTTACACGCGCCCGCTGCCGTTTACAGTAGTACCCCAAAGGTCCGACGTGGACAACCTGTAGCAGCAGGCGTGGCCATTGGTCACATGTGGTACAACCGTAGCCGGTAACAGCGGGCGTGGCCACGGGTAACATGTGGTACAACCGTCGGCCGGGATCGTGGCCACAGGCACACGTGTATAATCCGTACGGTGGCTAACTATTAAGTAGTAGTTAATGGCACAAATTAAGTAATTGTGTACAGTAGCTAGTGCACAGCAAGTGGCAGCTCCTGTAGCGGGACAGCTGTCCTGGCGTCCCATTTAGGGGTTAAGACTGGGGACACCTGCCCGTCCAAGTAAAGAGGAGGCAGACTGGCCTGCCTTCCCTTTACGGCTAATTGCTATCCCGTTCCGGTTTTCCTTTTAGTCTCAGGCTTCTAACCCGTGACCGGCCGTCCGGTGCTAACATCACCGACCAACTGCGCCTCACCGGCCACGTGAGACTTCCCTCTTTTTCAGTCCAGCCGTACGGTCTGCGTTCGCGCGTGGGTTACCCAGCGGCGCGCGCTCCCTTACTTCTAATCCCCCTCGCTTCCGAGTGGTCTGGACGAAGGTAGTTATACCACATTTTGGTACTCTTGTGAAGGGTATAACTACATAGGTTGAGCCCGCACTGGATCGCCAGCGCGAGCAATTACCGATCGGATTGAAAGAGGTCGAAAATCACCGCGTCGGTCGCCAGTGATCATCGACGATGAACCGTGCGGATTCCGCCGGGGAAGATACCGTCTCCGGGCGAGCAAGAACCGGCAGTGGCAGAGGCACACAGCCCCGGATCGACAACTCGGAAGCCCTGCCACGCCCACCGCCTACCAGGGGCCAGAAAACCCCTTGCGCTTCGAACACCACCGCCGGGTTACCGGCTGGTGGGGGGAACAGCGTACAAATACTGTACGACGCGTTACTCCCGCCACTACAAACCTGGATGGAGGATTTCCTCGCTGAGGAATTACCTCAGGTCGTACAGGTTTGCCTCGACCGACCGAACGGCACCAAGACTGGTGCGGAGCATGCGGACACCGCGCTCCGGGCCCTGGTGGACGAGAAGATCGCCCCCCTCGTATGCGAAGAGGTGGTGGCAGCGCTCACCGCGGAGGAGGACGAATCTCCGACCGCATTGGCTCGAAAGGGAGCTATTAGTTCCGCCGTGGCCATCCGTCTGGCCACGACATTTACCGAAACGGGAGGCGTGGTACCGCCGCCAGCGCCGCGCCGTGCAAACCATTCCGTCCTCAAGCTTTAACATCGCTGATCCGATCGGCGCCGTACCCGGAATTGATAGGATGGCCCCTCACCCGGAGGCCAGAGCCATCTATATCCCAACCGTTCACGGTGCTACAGGGAGGACCACAGAAGATGTTCTCCCCATACTCGCCGGTACGGGCGACCCCCCCCCGGGACAGACAACCGCCTGGGGCTCCCCGAGACAGAGAATCGGGACCCGTACCAGTTGAGCAGAAGACGTGCACCCGGCACGCACAGGACCGAAGCTGAATACACACGGTATTCCGACGCAGAAGACCCCCGTCACAGGACGGATGAAGACCGCGAGGAACGCCGCTGGCGATACCGCGATAAACGCGAGGCACGCCACGGTGTAGTATAATCACCCCCAACGACGAGGGGGGTGAGTACTGACCGTTCGGAAAGACCCCGATCGGCGGGAAGATAGAAGCAGGGCCCGCCCACGGTACCGAGCACGGGCTCTAGGTAGCGGTGGTAAAGCGGGATCGGGGAGGACGCGGGCACGCGCGAGCGGTTCTACGCCTCGACGCCCCGGAGCGGTACTGGGTTACGATCCAGTACTGACGGGCAGAGGCGGAGCCGGCTCGTGGGCGTGCTACGCGCGTCCTCAACCCGCGCGCGGTGCGACTCCTAGGTAAAACGGACGGAAGTACCTAAAAGTAAGCGGGCGGACCAAGGTCGAGGATCCTTGACAAGTCCGTGCTTGTCGTCCTCCACCGCCGGCGGTCCGCTCATATTTAATGTACAGAGTCACCTATCATAACATTACAGTAGTGCAGGTCGGCCTGCACTATAGTACTGTCAGCCGTCGGGGCTGCCAGCACACGTGTCGTACACGTGCGTGCGCGCGCCTCCGTACACGTGGGGCACACGTGTGCGCGCGCACTGAGGTACTGTAGAGCTCGGGCTCTACAGTTATAAATCTAATCTAAATCTAATTTAAGGAGGGGGATATGCTACATGGCCCCTCTCTCAAGTGTGAACGTCCGCGTCCACATGTGCTTGCAGAACCGACCGTATTGTGGTTCCCCCCTTTCCTGGATGTCGACCCCTTTAGTTCGTTGTCACCACCGTCTTCCTCTTCGCAAGCCTTTCCCCTCGCAGTGCGCGTGCGTCTGGCGTTGCGCCAGCCTCTTCTCCACAGCTTTCCCGGCGCCTCCTACTTGCTGTCGCAGCCTTCCTGATTTAACGTCCCTCGATCATCCTGTGCTGCGGGGTGTCCCAGCATGTCCGTCGTTACCCCAGGGTCCCCTTCGCCAGCGTTCCCAATCCGTCGCATTAAATCTTCGTCCTTTTCCTCCCCCGCGTCCCTTGATTCTTAGTACTCCCACCCCTTCTGTCTCCTCGACGCGGAGGAGGAAGGGGCGTAGCGTTCGGGGTTCGTCTTATGCCTCGCGCCCCTCTCCATCCGGGGACGGGGGCGCGAGGCCTGGCGCACGTTCTTATCCCACGCGCGACCTCGTCGTCGGCAGCGAGGCAAAGGAAACGAGCGGCGTTCGTCTCCATTCTTCGCGCTCCTCGCCGTGCCTGGGGCGAGGGCTCAGCGCGCTGTATTGGTCTTATCCGCCCGGTGCTCCTTGCCATGCGGGTGCAAGGGCGCCGGGCGCGCGACGATCGCATTTCTTCGCGTCCCTCCCCCTTCGGAGCGAGGGCAACGCGCGCGGAGTTCTTCCTAGACCTCGTGCCCCTTCGCCATCCCCTGACGTCCGCGAGGCGAATCCTTTCGCAGAGCGGGGCGTCGTGACCGGGTTTGTCGCCGGTGACAATCTTGTCTGCGCGTGGCTCGCTCTCGTCCGTTGCCCTTGGTCACGGGCTCTGCCGAACCCCTGCTCGCGCTGCCATCCCATCCCGGCTTCGAGAAGACCACCTCTCCCCCGGGTCCGCTGCAGACCGCGCGGATGAAGGAGGGGAAATGCAAAGGGTTCGGCGGAGGTGGGAGTCACTCCCATTGGGAGTTTGACGAGCTCCCATTGGTCGGATCGTCTTTCCGACATTAGGCAGCGCTTACCGGCAATTTCCAAGACGCTCGATTTGACGAGCTTCCGTCGGTTGGATCGGCTTCTCACCCTCGAGCCCCCATTGTCCCTGGAGTTTTCCTTCTCTCCCGCGGCCTCCGTCGGACCTCGCGCTCCTCTTGCCATCGGGGCGAGGGCGCGACGATCCTCCGCATACTTGGCGTCCCTCATCGCCTGTGGCGAGGGATGCGGGCGCTCGATGAACGGCTTCATACTTCCCGTCCCTCGCCATCGGGGCGAGGGCGCGGCGCGAGCGGCACTCTTGTTCTTGTCCGCGCGCGCCCCTCGCCATCGGGGCGAGGGGGCGGACGCGTGGGCGTACGTCTTCTTCTTCGCGCGCCCCTTCGCCATCGGTGGCGGGGGCACCGCGCGTGCGTCGTTCGTCTTTTTCCTGGCTCGCGCCTCTCCCATTCGGAGGCGGGGCGCGAACGCGAACGGCATTCGTCTTCTTGCCCGCGCGCCCCTCGCCATCGGGGCGAGGGCGCGGATGCGTGGCGTACGTCTTCTTCTTTGCTCGCGTCTCCTGCCGTCGGTGGCGGGAGCGCGAGCCCTCGGCAAATTTCTTTACCCCGCGCCCTTCGTCATCGGTTGCCAGGGCGTGGGGGGGCGGCGAACGTTCCTTTCTTTGCGTCCCTCGCCACCGGTGGCGAGGGTGCGGACGAGCAGGAGGAGTCCGATGCGTCCCTCACGTCGCGGTCCGGCATCCGATGAACCCCTCGAGGATGGCGTGCTCCTCGGCGTGCAGCGGGCGGTCGCGTGGTCGCATCCGAGGGGTACAAATGCCACGGCCGGTCGTCCTACAGTGTATGGCGTGTCCCTTATGCGGCCTGTGCGTACCTTCGCGCACGTGCGTTGCGCCAGTCGTGCGCATGTTTTCGGTTAATTTTCTCGAGGGTGGTGGCGGATTGCCACTGTGGCCAACGCGTGCTGCTGGGCGTACGAACGGCGTACTGCACGCCCCTCAGGCGTATTTCTCCCAATTTTAAGAACACTCGCATAATCTCCGCGCACATGCGGGCTTGTTGCAGTGTTCGTGGATTGCACTTAGGTGACGACGTGCCCTTCGGTGGTGTTCTCGTGTGCACGGGTTCCGACCGTTGCGTGTGCTGTGGCTGTGCGTTTCGCCCCTCGGTTCGAAAAAGGGGCTATTGGCTTCCTCGCGCACTCTGTCGTCCGGCTCGGGTCACATTGGCCCTAACGGAGATCGCTCCCCATTCAGACAGTCCGTTTCATCTGGTTCCTTCGTCTCGCGTCCGTGGCGTTCGGGAGTCAAATACGGCTTGGCTTCCGAACGTCCCCTTGGTCTCTAACCGCAGGGGACTAATTTAACCGTAACGGAGCGGTTGAATGTAGCCGAACGAGACGGTTGAGGGCCCCCTCCTTAAGCGTGAACGTCCGCGTTCACGTCCGAGGTGAGGCCCCTGCCGGTGCGCCTCCGGAGGCGTTGGGCGTAACGAGACACCAACTCCTCCGGGACGTGAGTCCGTGCGGTCCAAGTGGGCGTGTCGTAATCCGCCCACTTGATGAGGAACTCCGTAGTTCCGTCCTCCATGGCCCAATGCCGGAGTAGTCGCTCGACAGCCTACTGAGTGCCCTCGGTGACCTTGTCGGCAAGGTCACCTGGGGTTGTCGTGCTCGCCCGTGGCACGCCCGTCGGTGGTGGTGCGTACACGCAGCGGTCTGCGGAGACGCGCTCGGTAACACTGTAGCATAACCCCCCCCCTCTGGGGCTTTAAATTAGATTAGATCAAGAACTAGATCAGCTACTGTAGAGCGTCGAGCTCTACAGTACAACCGCGCGTGTCCACGTGTACACCACGGGGACAAGGGACCCGCGCATACACGTGCACACGTGTACAGCGCGCGAGCGAGGCGCGCACGCACCACGAGTAATACGTGTACTGTCAGCCTCGACATAGCTGACAGTATTACAGTGCAGGCCGACCTGCACTACAGTAGCCCACTACAGTACCTCGGTACTGTAGTGTTATGATAGATTGTTTTGTATATTAAATATGGAGCGGACCGACGGCGGCGGAAGGGGACAAGCACGGGCTTGTCCTCAACCGACCACCAAGGTCAGTCCACCCAGCTTATTCTAAACGTCGCCTTCGCTCTTCGCGCGCGTTTAGTCGGAGCCGAGCCGGAGTGGACGCGCAGCACGCGAGCGAGCACGGAACCGCCTCCGCCCGTCAGCACTGGTACGTCACCCAGTGCTGCTCCGGGGCGTCGAGGCGTCGATCCGCTCGTGCGTGCGCGCGTCCCTGCTCGCTCCTGCTCTACCACCGCTACCCGGGCCCGAGCCCGGTTCCGTAGCTGGTTGGCCCGCTTCACCCCTTCTCCGATCCGGGGTCTACAGGTCGAACTGCGCATACACCTCCAGTCGTCTGGGGGTGTTTATGCTACAGTGGTCTCCCGACCTAGAAGACCCCGAGATCTTTCCGAGAAGACTTTCTTTTTCCTCCGCGTCCGTACGCGTTGAGATGAGTCAAGAATACGCCACCTCGATCCGGTCCGAACCGGCGGATCCGAGGGCGGCCGCTTTGCACGCACCATCACCGCCGTTCGGCGACGGCGACGCTGGTCTCCGAGACCGCGAACCGTCGCCCGAGTCCCCCGAAGGACAAGCGGCTGCGATGTTCGATGGCATAGCTGACTACATCGAGGAAGTCCGTACTTCACTACGTATAGACGTGACGGACGCCGTCTACTCGCGATGTATGGACGAGCTCCGCTCCCTACGTGAAGGGAGGTTCGATCGAGTCAGCCAGTCCTTGGAGAATCTCCGAGCACTAGTCGACGAGTTACACTCGCGACTGGTGCTCGTCGAAGACTCACACCTCGCACAGCCCGTACTGCACGGGCAAGGTCGCCCCACGAGGCCGACCTCGACGAGACGTCCCGACGATCGACCGTCCCCGTCAGCAGAGCAGTTGGGTGCGTTCGCGCATCTCTCCGCCGAGCTCAACGCTACGCGACAGCGTGCTCGTGACATGGAACGGACCATGGCCGCAAGGCTGCCCGGTGCCCCCACGAGAGGGCCCGGTGGTGCCGTACCTCCGAGCGCCGTCGTTCCGGAAGGTTGGCGTCCGACTGGCGCCGACGCCAGTCGAACTGCGGAAGGAAGCCGTCCCCCGATGGGCGCGAATCTCGCGTCCGAGACCCAATCATTGCCGCCTATCCCCGTAAGTAGGCGGCAGATGGACCGCGTATCGTACGCGGACGAACAGGACCGTGGAGGAGCCACCCGCGGATCCGGAGAACCGATGTTCTCCGTCGATCCCCGCTGGGGCAGCTACCCGCCGGCGAGTTATGCCGAGCATCCAGGTCCGGTAGACGTCCGTACGCTACCGGTTACCTCCTTCGGCACGCTAGGTCCCGCCGAGCCGGGGCTCGAGCCGGTGCATACGATGATCCAAGAGTTCAGCGCCGTCGCTGACTATCGTATGTACCGCTTGGATAACACCTCGAGGCTCGTCACCTTGGGTAACGCGGGACGGATCGCGAAGTACGTCCAACGCTGCCATGGGATCCGCCCCACGATGAGGAGCTTTGACGGTACGGACCCGATCCAGCTCCTACCGTTCTTGAAGGATATTCGGATAACCTTCAACTCGCAACACCTGACCGAAGGTGTTGCCGTCAGAGTCCTCGCGCACTTCTTAGAGCGCGACGCGGAGCGCCTGTATACGAGTTATACGATGCGTGGCCTCCGCGCCGGCCAACTACACGACGACGTGAGTTGACCGGGACTCGTGAACCAGTTCCTGAAACGCTACCTAACCGACGGCGTGTTAGGTGAAGCGTACGACGCTGTCGCGACGGCGCGACAGCAATCTCATGAAACGGAGAGCACGTTCGCGTACCGGCTCGAAACGGCCGCGTTCCGGTGCACGGCAGTGTTCTCCGAACAGTCCCTCGCGCACTACTTCGTGCGGGGACTCGCTCCTGCGACCCGTGCCGCAGTTTCCGAGACAGTGCAGCGGCTGCCGAGCCGCCAGAAGACCGATCTTCCGGCCATCCGCCGTATCGCAACGGCAGAAGGAACCACTTAACGCGCTCGACGCGGTTTACCTCTGCCGGATTCGAAACCGGCAGGGAGGGCTGGCAGGACTACGAAGTCCGCCGCAACAAGTTCGCCCGCCTCTACCCTCCATGTCGGGGAAGATGAGTGGCAGGCCGACCCTGTCCTCATTACGCAAGGAGCAGGGCCAGTAGGGGGTCGATCCCCTTCACCGATGTCGACCGGAACGACGTCGAGCTACGCGACCGCGTTCGCGGCCACTCCAAGAGCACCCAGGGGTACGGACCCCCGGGTCGCTGAGCTCGACATCTCAAACCGAGATACCGGAGGTGAAGCCCCTCGCGTGCCCCTCCTCACCGACGAGGAGGCGCGTCACGCGGCGACCTTCGCCTCAACGGACGGCAGCGCGTACGTGTGCTGGCTATGTCGTACGTACGGACACGCCATGTACGCCTGCCCGTTCCTGTCGCCGGAACAACGAATGTTCACGGCGTACAGGAACTACCGGTACCAGATGGAGACGCGCCCCGGGGCGCGCAATCTACTCCGGCAAGCGGTCGGCGAGGGTCGTCCCCCGCGTCAAGGTTTCCCGAATCGGTCGGGTGGGGGCGCTCGCTTCGCCCCCCGTGGAGGCGGGTATCGTCGTACCGAACTCGATCGTCGGGATCGGCCCGACCACCGCCAGGCCGACACAAGGTACCCCCGCCAAGGAGGGAGAGGGGACCGAGACCGTTCTCGGTTACCCCAACAAGTACAGAATGCGATAATGTACCTGCAAGACTGGGTAGAAGATCCGTACCCCCTACCCACGGAGGGTCACGAAGGAGAGCCGACTCGCTTCGTTCCCCATATCCTGCGACGACCGGACGCCGCAGGTCAAGGCTCGGAAGTACCCGAGTACTTCGCCAAGGCTGCCGAGCCGCAGGGGAGGAATGGTCCCGACCCACGCGGCCGGCTACCCGGAGAAGACCTGGCCGTCGATAGCTAGGGGGGTAGCTCCGATAGCACCGGTAGTTCGAAAAAAGGGTAAAGACGGTTACGTACACGCGGTCGCGTGAGCCGTCTTTTCCCTATGAACTAGACCGGTCCCCGCGTGCTGGCCAAGGACACGGGGGGTATTGTCCGATAATACATCCCCCGCTATCGGAGTCGAGCACGGGGACTCAAGCAATGTCGACATTGCAGGAGAAACCCAACACCGAGGCCCACGTAGACCCGATGTTGGAAGAAGGCACCACAGGGACACCCGACATCCCAGTGAAGCGCAACGAGCGAGACGCGGTTAACGCCGACCGACACGAGTCGGTCGACCTCCTGACCCCGGTGAGCCCAAGGTCGCCGACGAAATGTCCGCCTCGTACGGACTCCAGCACCCGGACGGGCGTCACTGAGACGCGAACGTCCCTCGGCTCGAGCCGAAGGAAACGCAAGAGGGGCCAATGCCGAAGTCGAAGGCCCCGGCGGAACGACCTCACCGATAAGGTCGCGCCCAAGGTGGTCGATGGCCTCGTATGCCTCATGACGTCGAAAATATATAACGTCTTGGGCTCCGTGGCCACCGAAGGCAACGCGTTTAAGCCCCACACGATCGCCGTCGACACGTGCTCGGGCTACAACTTGGTGAGGAAGGCCGACCTCCCTCCCGACTGGGCCCGCTACATAATACGGGGCGCGCCATTACCACGCCTGGCTGGCGCGAACAGTAACCCGCTTCGACTTACGGCGGTCGTTCGCCTCGCCGTCCGGCTGCAGAACACGACGTTCCGCATACCTTTCGTAGTGGCCGAACAACTCGCTGTTCCCGTTCTACTTGGGACCGCGTTCATTGATGCGCACGTACGCAGCATCGACATCGACGGACAGAAGCTCGAACTTCGTCACGGTGGCTCGGTAGCCATCGTCAATGGGAAGGGGGAACCGACTCCCCCTACCAGGAGACATGGTCGCCAAACGAGTCGTCCGGAGGTACGCGAGGAGGCCTCGCAGGCGATCCGAATCGCCCGCTGGGCTACCATCCCCGCGATGTCGCAAGCCCGTGTGCGTGTGACAACCGCGGGGAGGGGTCTCGTGTTCCTGGAGCCCAAGCCCTCACTCCAACACCGGCATGGAGTGAGGCTGACGAATGGCGTCGCGGAAGTCCTGCCGAACCAGACATTCGAAGTCATCGTCGCGAACTTCTCGCGACGGGAGAGTCGGCTTCCAAAGCACACCGTCGTGGGATGCGCGAAGCGCAACCCCCTCGCGATCCTCACGCCCGAACGTCGAGTCGCTGAGTGGGTCGCGCACGCGTTGCACCTGACCGACTTGACCGATCAAGTCGAAGAGGTAGGAGCTGGTCGATCCAGCTCCGACGAGAAGGCAACCGCTGGGAGTGAAGGGGTTGACCCGGACGAACAATCACCTATATCCCCACCGACGGCGGAGGGTACTGTACCCCCCCAGCAGAAGGATCCCGAAAATCCACCGATGGATTGGGAAAAAGAGATTGACTTGTCATACATCGACGATGACAAGCTCCGTGGCCACGTGCTCGAAATGCTCCGTAAGCACTCGAGTCTGTGGAGCGGTGCGCTCGGAACGATCCAAGCCACAGAGCACCGCATTCCCCTCGAACCGGGAACGAAACCAATTCGTTCTATGCCCTATCGAAAGGGCCCGGCCATGCGCGAAATGGTCGCGAAGGAGGTCAACAAGATGTTGAACGCAGGGGTTATCGAGCCCGCGAGCACCGAGTGGGCGTCCCCGGTGGTGCTCGTACCGAAGAAAGACGGCTCTCTTCGGTTCTGCGTGGACTACCGGCGTCTCAACGCGAAGACTGCAGCAGATTCGTATCCGCTGCCGCGTATGGACGACTGCATCGACTCGTTAGGAGATGCAGCCGTATTTACGACGCTGGACTGCAATTCCGGTTATTGGCAGATCCCGGTCGCTCCGGAGGACCGGGATAGGACTACCTTCACGACACATATGGGTACGTACCGCCATTTGCGCATGCCGTTTGGATTAAAAGGAGCACCGGCCACCTTCCAACGTGCCCTCGATATCATACTCTCCGGAGTCCGCTGGCAAATATGCCTCGTCTATCTCGATGACGTTATCGTGTTCTCGCGTACGGACGCGGAACACGCAAGGCATCTCGATACCGTCTTGAGCTTGTTGCGGAGTGCCGGCATCTCCCTCAAGCTCAAGAAGTGCAGCTTCTTCCGTCCGAAGGTGCACTACCTGGGGCACGTTATATCCCCAGGTAAGTTGAGCGTGGCTGATACGGCAATCGATGCCTTCAAGACGTTCACGTTCCCGAGGACGCTGACGCAGGTGCGCTCGTTCCTCGGGGCGTGTAACGTGTATCGTCGCTTCGTCAAGGGCTTCTCGAAGATTGCCCGTCCGTTAACCGATATAACGCGCAAGGACTCTTTCACGATTTCGATAACCCAACGGAGGTTCAACTTCAGGCTTTCGAAAGCCTGAAGGCGGCGATGATCTCCCCGCCGATCCTCGCCCTACCACGGTACGGCCGACCGTACCTGTTGGACACTGACGCCAGTGCATGTCAACTCGGGTGCACCCTCCTACAGGAGCACGACGAGCCAAACGATTGGCGCCCCGTTGGGTACTGGTCGTACTCGCTAAGCGATAGCGAGCGGAACTACAGCGCTACGGAGCGTGAGTGCTTCGCCGTGGTGTGGGCCGTCCGCACACTGCGGCCGTACATCGAAGGAACAAAGTTCACCGTCCGGACGGATCACGACGCCCTCCGGTGGCTCATGTCGCTCACGGAGAGCTCGGGGAGACTCACCCGGTGGCGGCTACGTCTGGCTGAATACGATTTCACCATTCAGTACCGCCCCGGGCGCGTGCATCAGGTGCCCGATGCCCTGTCACGCCTCGTGTCGCCTCGTGTCGCCGATGACCCTCGCCTCACCGTCGAGGTGGATGACGACATTCCCACCTTCGACGGGGGCACGACCGTTCCAGACGTATCGAATGAGCTCGCGGACCACGCCTGTACCGCGAGCTGTGATCATCAGGCCGTCCATGTCTTCGTAATGACACGAAACCAAGCCGAAGCCCGAACAAGGCCGCGCGTACGGACGCGCAACGAACCGCGAGGCGACGACGAAGCCCCCGCTCTCCAAGGACCCAATTCGTTTTGGGAGGAGAACGACGAGTTCGACGCCGCCGACATCCAGCGCGCCGAAGACCCCGAGGCTGGCGCGCTCGACTCCCCGGTCGCCCCACCGCAGGACGACCTTCCGGCCCCTCTTACGATAGAGGAGATAGCCGAGGAGCAACGCGTGGATGACTTCTGCCAAACCGTTTTGGCACGACAGTCTGAGTCCCGGGACTCCGCGTTCTTCGAGGACCACCAAGGGGTGCTCAAACGGAGACACCCCTTCGATCCCGACACCGTACAGGTGGTGGTGCCTCGGACGCTTTGCGCCAGGCTCCTTCGCCTGTGCCACAACCCGGCCATCGCGGGGCACCCGGGCCAGAACCGTATGTACTACGCACTTCGACGCGAGTACTACTGGCCCCACCTGGCTGCAGACGTGGCAGCCACGGTGCGAGGGTGTCGGACCTGCGCGATGAACCGGGTCAAGCTGAGGAAACATCTCAATCGATTGAGATTGTTCCCAGCTACGAGGCCTCTCGAGAGCCTCGCCATCGACATCTTGGGGCTGCTCCCCAAGACGAAGACAGGAAAACGATTCCTGCTCGTGACTACGGACCGTTTTAGCAAGCTGACGCAAGTCGTGGCGCTCCGCACGATAACCGCATACACCGTCGCAGTTGCGTTCTGCGAGTCGTGGGTGTTCAAATACGGCGTCCCTCGCACGTTGCTTTCGGACAACGGCCCTCAGTTTAATGCCAAGTTCTTCCACAGCACGTGCCGTGTTCTGGGGATAACGAATTTGTACACTTCGGCGTACCATCCCCAGACGAACGGGCAAGTCGAGCGATATAACCGAACAATCGCCTCGATGCTGAGGAACTACGTGGGTGAACACCAGGACGACTGGGATGTGTACGTGGGGCCGCTTACGTACGCATACAACTCCCACGTACATCGCACCACACGCACCACGCCGTTTGAGCTCGTGCTCAGCAGGCCACCGCCGGAGTTCTCTCTCCGACGGACGGACGGCGACGCGCCCCCTTCCGATAGGGGGAACCAACGTGCCGAGTTCCTCAAGACCTTGGACTCGACTATCCAGAAGGCCTACGCGAGCCTGCATCGGACGCAGGCTCGCTACAAGCGCGACTTCGATAAGCGCATACGACGCATTAATTCCCGGCTCCGTCCCGGAGAATACGTATATCTCAACCCCACCGATGGGGCTAAGACATCGAACAAGCTCGCCTCGCCCGCTGTCGGACCCTACCGCGTGCTCGCCAATGACCGCCGTACCATCACGATCGATCGCGGGGGTGTCACCGAGCGCGTCTCCGCAGATCGCTGCGTGTATGCGCCACCGCCAACGGGCGCAACGCGGACGAGCACGACAACCCCGGATGACCTTGCCGACAAGGTCACCGAGGGCACACAGTATGCCGTCGAACGGCTACTCAAGCATCGCATCATGGAGGATGGAACTACGGAGTTCCTCATTAAATGGGCAGACTACGATACTCCTACATGGACGGCGCGTACCCACATCCCCAAGGAGTTGGTTTCTCGTTACGCACAAAGACTCCGGGCGCGTACAGGGAGAGACCTCACCTCGGAAGTGAACGCGGACGTTCACTCCTGAGGAGGGGGCCCTCAACCGCATCGTTGCGGATTAAATTCCACCTCGAATTAAATGCACCCCGCGTACCTGGGGCAAAAGGGGGACGCGCGAAGGGACAGCTGTCCCCAGAGAGCAGCAACGGAATAATTCGCAAGACGTCAAGACGTATTGGCAACCGAGTTCATCAAAAACGACCAATTATTGCCGGCAAGAGGCAGGAGGGAGGATAGTACGTGCTGCCCTACGCAAAGCGGTCGCACCTCGAGGAGTAGAAGGCAGAGTGACGCGGTCGAACGCGAAAATGCCCTAAAACAAGTGCCCACGAAGGCATCGCCCGTTTCGTATTGACCAGAGGACGTCAAGACGTATCGACGAAGGTCCCGTAAGCAAACCAGAGGAAGCGAACAGCACGAGCTGCGCCCTGAGGGCACCTCGTCACGGACTGTGGGCAAGGAGCCCTCCAGCAGGGAGACGATCTCCCAGAGCGATATAGTCGCCCCGCGGTCGCCACAAGTTCTTTCGACATGGGGACAGCTGTCCTGCACGCCCCGGTCCGGACCAGCTGCGCTATGACGAAATGGTCCGCGATCCCGAGTCCCCCGCGACGACGAGAAGACGCAGCCCTGCATTAGGTAGCAACGACAAGTACGCCCCAGTTGGAATAAGGGGAGAGAAAGAGACAGTATGGGCCGCCGTCGGCTGATACACGCGAGATCAGAGCTCCAACAAACGGCCACCGCCATACCCTAAATACCGGAGAAAATATTAGTGAAATGGGAAATTACACTGACGGGTGGTTGCACGGGCAGGACGCCCAGACACGTGCTGTACGCAACAACGCGCAAGGGACGTCCGGACAGCGGCGCGTGGGAGGAGTACAGCGTGTACCCACCGATCGGCACACGCAAGCGGTGTCGCCCCCTTCATAATCGTCAAACCAACGGACGTCCGACGCACGGGTCGTCCCGAACGCGGAGCGGGCACCAAGAACAGCAACCCGAGGCGCTGAGCAAGAAAAGACCCTCCCGCGGTGGATACGGCACGCGAGCAACGAACGCGCCCCCGCCGTGGGCTCGCAAAGGGGGGGGGGCTCGAGCTCTCCCACGACCGCGCTGACGCACCGCTCGGCGTCGAGGGAGGAGCCGACTCCCTCCTCGTCCCCCGCATGCCAACTATCGGCCCCTTTCCCCCGCTCGCTCGCCTGAAAGCGGAGCGGGGGAGACTACAGTACGGAGCGCGACGTCGCGCTAGGTAGCAGACAGGGCCGGATGTAAGGAACGCGCTACGGCGGTGACGGGCGGACAGGAAGGGAGAGCGGAGAAGTTTTGCTGGCATCCACGAAGGTCCAGGCGTTCGGACTTCCCTCTCGCCGTGGGAGCTCACACCGCCGCGCGTGCGCTCACGCGTGAAGGCGGACGCGGGTTATGAGGAGCAGCGACGTGCTCAGACCCTCCTGTCCGCGCGGATCAATCGAATGATCCCTCGAACTGGCCTCCCCGCCTTCCCACCCGCGGGGCGGCACAGCGACGAGGACTGTCCTCGCCCGGGGCCCGACGACACCCCCAGGAAGAAAGAACGGGACCCAATTCTGTCCGACCTCGATCGGCGCAAGGTGTCGACACCCCGCAGCAGGCCCCGGCAAGAAGGGACAAATCGCAGGGGGGGAATCGAGGACCCCACACTGATGCGACGGGGGCCAATTCGGCTCCCTAAGGGGGTAGGCTCGAACTATCCCAGGACCACCCGCACGGCTACACGGACGCGTAGCTCGGGTGAAGAGGGAGGAGACGACTCCCCCCTTCCCATTCTCCCACACGCCGAAGATTTGCTTTCCTCACCCCTGCTCGCTCGTCCGACCTCGGAGCGGCGGGAGACTACAGTGCGAGGAAGACGTCGCGCTGGGATTGAGGTACGCAGCACGCCTGCAGTGGACGTGCAATAAGGACGAGCGGGGACGTCCCGGTAGTGTCTACGAAGAGCCAAGCGAGGCGGACTCCGGTCGGACATGCACACGACCGACGGCCGAAGGGCGGAGAGCGGGGCGCTCGTACTCTAATCTTCCGGTAATAGTACACAAATTCGCGCGTACGGTCACACCCGAAAGCGGACGCGGCTCACGAAAGCGAACAACAAGTTCTCACCTTCCGAGCCACGCCGACAATTCGGATTGTCACCGCGCTCGCCCTGCTCGCTTGACCATGAGCGACAACGACGGCTACTGTACTCAGCCGAGCCCGACGACGAGCTCGGGAAGAAAACCACGACGCGTTAGTGGCAAGACCGGCATCGCGCACGACCGGACCCGTTTCCAGGACGGGAGAATGAACACGCCGAAAAATACCGCGAACCTGACAGGGACAGACTGTCAAAAAGCATCAGCGAATACCACGCACAAGAGACGACGCATTCAGAGGGACGCGCCCTGGACGAGACCCCGACCGACTTAGCGCGAGGCGGGGGTATCGACACGCCGCGAACGACCCTGTCGTAAGAGAAAAAGAAAAAAAGGGGGGGGTGTACAGAACACAGTTGAGCGTAAGCATGGAGGAGGGGAACGAAGAGGGTACGAAGCACCCCGGGCCAAGGCCAAGAGACGAATTTGGTTTTTACGCAGGAAGGGGACAGGACGACCTGGCCCCCGCGGACATATCGGGACCCCGCTCAGTGGTCAACGCCGCCGGACGACGCCTCCGGGCGCGGACCGTAGAGCCCCGGCGGACAGTAGCCGGGGTGATGTGGCACTGTCGTGCTTGACCCCCCCAAGGGAGGCATCGCCACCGCACTGTGGCGGGTCCAGCGGTGCACGTCGCCCTCAGGGGCAGCAACGACGTCCGATGAGGGCGCTTCGCACCCCGAGCTCTCGTAAGGATCCCGCATCGAACGCGGAGCAGACGAAGGCGCCATTCGAAGGCTTCGGAGAGCGTTCCGCTCACGACGATACCGGTCATGTTCGGCAGTCGTCTGCTCCAACACGGCCGCCCGATGATCCGAGGACGCGCGTAATGCTTCCAACTCGCTACGTACGTGTTGCAGCTCGTATACGGAGGACGCACGAGCCGCCTCGAGGCGCCGTGCTTCGTCGCTCCGTGACAAGTACCAGCTCGCGAGTGTGCTGAGTAGACCGTCCACTTTCCATGCGCGGTCAGCGGACTGACCCAAGGCGTGGGAGAGTACAGGGACGGCCCTGATGTCTTCCCGCTTCAGCGTCCCGTGACGCACAGACATCACCGGTGGCGCCTCCCGTGGCGGCATCGAGTTGAGGGGCCGGACAGGGGGGACCGCAAGGCACGCGGTCGGACGGAAGCCGCTTTCGACGACGGTAGGGTCACCGGACGGGTCCGCACGTGCGAATTGATATGCGGTGGGCTCGTTGTTGAGGTCCTGGTATCGTTTCTTTCGCGCTTCGCGCGAGGCGGAGCCGACTCCGCCCCCGCCCGCGGGGCGGCTAGGAGAAGACCCGACGCCCGTCGACCGCGCCACAAATGCGCCGCCTTGGCGGTCGTATACCAGAAAGGAGGACTGGCTACCGGTGGTGAAGTCACTCCAATAGCGCAGGTGGCGATCGCCCACCTCGCTAGCACGATGCATGAGCCCGAGGGCCAACGAATACGTCCATGGCACATGCCGCGTACACTGCTCGAGCGGGTGTAAGGGTACGCTGGGGAGGTCCCACGCTACCCTCCCCAAGTAAGCCAACACTTCGACAGGTTGAACGAACACGCGCCCGTGAATAGAGACCTCGTTCATGAACGCATTTCCGAGTGCCCAAGCCCACTGCCTCTCGACGTTATACACGAGGTCGGCAGAAGCGGGATGCGACGAATCTGAGCAAGCAACTCCGAAGTGCTTTAGAACATAGGGTAGCAAGGGATGGACTCCCAGCGAAGGGAAGGTCTCCCTTACCACAGCGGGGAGACTGGGGAAATCCCGTGGAGACAGGTCTCCTTCGAAAGACGCCGAACGAAATACGCGACCATCCTCCTCCCCTGAGTGGCGGTAAGCCGCCCAGTCGTGGGGCGCGATCCCCACACCGTGCAAACGCATGAGCGAACATGCCGACTTTTGGAGGGCGACCCGAGCCCTCGAATAGGCAAAGGGGCGCGGGCTTACGTAGAGCCCCGGGACGTGGGACAAGACGAATTCACGAGGACTCGACTGCTCCCGGTGGAACAGATACGCGGCCATTCTGTCGACATACTCCACCTCGCTCAAACTGTACGCGAACGTACGGTCGGACGCGACCGCGGCGGGAATTTGATACGCTGACCCGCCACCCTCCGCCAGGAGCCGACCCAGCACTAAGGAAGCTTCTTCCTCGCGCCCCGCTTCGTACACTTTACGCACCCGGGACAAATCAGAACGAAGATGCTCACGCGACAACAACTCACCCACGCTGATGCTGGCCCGCGCGTGTCGACACCAGGAGAATCTCAGGCGATCAAGGGGGAGAGGGGTAGACCGCTCGAGCGGGACCCGGAACCACTCATGGGTATCTACGTCCCACTCCCTGCCCGATGTCACCATGGCTTGAGCCGTCTCAGGCCGAACACCGGAACCGCGGTCGCCTTCCCCCTCACAAGTCGGCGATGGAGGCCGGACGGGTACGACGACGCGCTGCCCTACAGAGCCAGTGGCGGGGATGATCTCGCTGACCACCACCGGGGCGTGGAGGGTGGGAATTAGTTCGACGGACGTCGTCGACCCACGCGAACCGCAGGCTCTTTGGAACGGCTGGGGAAGAGTCCACGGGGGCATGACATCCCCGGGACGACCCGGGGCACCCCCCGTGGAAGCCACGACGACCGGCGCAGGGGAAGGACCGGCAAGCGAGGCAACGCGACCCTCAGACGGAGACACCATGACCGGCGCCCCGAGACAACCGACGAAAGGCGACGGTACGATCGCGGCACGAACCGCGAGGAAGGGAGAAGATGGTCCGACGGAAGAAACGTCGACGCGAGCACTGAGTGAGCGTCGCTCGGATGGGTTGGGGGAAAAGAAGAGAGAGCCCACGCACAAACACGGGGAGCGAGAACGGCGGTACGATAAGAGAAGGGGGTCGGGACGACGTGCATCCACCTCCAGACCAGCGAAAGAGCCCTCAGACATGGTCGCCTCTACAAGCCCAAGAGTGATGAACGCGGACGTTCAGTCTTGAGGGGGGGTGTGGTG